>NC_085101.1:1224700-1494700 GCF_963422355.1 Corticium candelabrum | reverse complement strand
TGAGGATGTTGGCTGACTAGCTAGATTGCAGTTTATAGCAGTGTAGAGCAGCAAGATGTTGGTCATTGGAGTCAGGTGTCATATGGTTGCCATGACGAGTACCCTGTAGCGACATCTTCTTGCAGATTTCTTTTCAACGCGCTCGTAAATGCTATGAAACTCGGCACAAAACTAGACCTCGATAGGAGCAAGAAAGTCAATTTTCCATTTTCAAGTCTCAGACCGGTCCCTTCAAACAATCACCCCGTAAATGTCGTCAGAGTAACTTATTTTTGTCTAGAAAATTCAATTTGCGTCCGTTTAGCAATCGGTGAAGGTAATTTCTTCAGAATACAACGTTCTACCATTCTGCCGAGTTACAACTGGTTTGAGCAAAGTTCTCGATCGATCTGCAATAGAACAACGGCTACCTTCATTGAAAGCCTAGAAACGCGTAGTTTTGCAAAAAAACGAACGCACGAGTAGAAACCAGAGACAAACACAAGTTGACAGCCGGGGTTTGAGCAAGAACAGAGCGCGCAGTTAAAAAGCATTGCGGTAACGTCATGTGTGAAATTCGTGGGAGGGTCCATAGGGCCACCTTGTCAACTGAGTCAATTGATCAATTGATCAGTTGAGCATCAGTTCGTAAATTAGAACAAACGGATCTAGATCTGTTACCAGGTGTCGTTCCTGCCGTTGACAGGCGAAGAATACAAACCACAACGTGTAGGGACGTGATTATGCGTGAAGAGCGCACTGCAACTCGCCGTTTGTGTACAGTACTCTTGATAGACAGCAGATCACTACCACGCCATGCCTGTGTGATGTAGTAGACCCTTTGGCAGTTACAGTTGCTAATTAGATTAGTATTGTATTGAGGACAGACATTGAAAGAATAGATTGCCTTCTTAGTCAAGTGTCTGGTGTAGACGGTCGTGCGGTAGCTCGCGTTCTACAGTCGAATTGAATGCTCTCGGCAGGTATCCAGTAGCGTGTGCACAGGTGTGATCGTGTAGGCTTCTTGGAAAGTCTTCTATACAGCAATGACGACGCGTAACGTTGTTGCATTTGGTGATGAGGAGCGGGATATCGAGCAAGATATAGGAACAGAATTCGGACAGATCGTTTCACGGATCAGTGTCCTCGGATTTAAGTTAATTAAGGTTGTCGAGTTGTAACGTGAGACTGCACTTGTGTACGTGTGAGTGCTGCGCCCTACATCATAGCAGAAGGCAGTGCAGTTGATCAGCCAGGTCAAGCAGTATTGTTGCCTGGGCGAATTGTAGCAGTACCAGAAAAAATTTCAGACGGAGACGTTGAGTGATGGCTGGAGCGCTTTGGTTTGTGTGAGGCTGCTAATAGCTGGAATGCGAATGCCAAAGCGAAGATTCTCGCAACGTACTTGAAAGGAACGGCATATGCAATGTACCGTCGACTGACGGCAGAACAGAAGACTTCGTACGATGTGCTAGCTACTAGCCTCGTCCCCAGACTAACGTGAGTCTAGCATTGTCCGGTTCCCGTATGACACTTTCAGCCTCCCGTGAGTCTGGACTCACCGCGCCTACTTTCACACACTTACTTCACTAAGTGTCACCCCACGTCATAGTCTTGGCACCCCACGTGACTAAAAAGTACCTACGTCACAAACTCAATTAGCTTACATCTATCTAATGTTTGACCCAGCAGATTCTGTATCACGCCCAAGCTTCCGAACAGCGCATGGTGACTCTCCACGGTGAGTGATGCACCACGTTCACGCTATCCAAATCTCAAGACGACTTCAGCATGTGGAAGGTCAGTGTATTCCTAGCTAAGTTATTGTCCTACTCGCGTAGACTGGCGAGCCTGCCAAGTCTAGTTACAGCGATCCGGACTCCACGTGTATTCACTCGTTGTTTGTGCGGACAAAGATGTCTTTTCCCCCTGGAATGGCCCTGGAGACTTCAAGTTTACTCTCCCGAAAGTCATTATAATTGAAAACACGGAGAGCGGACTGTAATTCCACGTCAATGTGTCTCTTGTTGCCATTGCGCGCCCTACTGGGCATTAGAGTCTGTGCACTAGCAAGGGCCGTGCAGATAGCGGATGTGCGACGAAACAACGAGTGAACTACACGCGCTGTCCGAATCGCTGTAACTAGACTTGGCAGGCTCGCCAGTCTACGCGAGTAGGACAATAACTTAGCTAGGAATACACTCACCTTTCCACATGCTGAAGTCGTCTTGAGATTTGGATAGCGTGAACGTGGTGCATCACTCACCGTGGAGAGGCACCATGCGCTGTTCGGAAGCTTGGGCGTGATACAGAATCTGCTAGGTCAAACATTAGATAGATGTAAGCTAATTGAGTTTGTGACGTATGTACTTTTTAGTCACGTGGGGTGCCAAGATTATGACGTGGGGTGACACTTAGTGAAGTAAGTGTGTGAAAGTAGGCGCGGTGAGTCCAGACTCACGGGAGGCTGAAAATGTCATACGGGAACCGGACACTGCCAGACTCACGTGAGTCTGGGGACGAGGCTACTAGCTACGGCGTTGAAAGAAACTTTTCTGCCTGGAACAGGAGAGCGACGCCGGTTGGAGAGAAGGCAGTTCTCAGAGCGATCGTTACGTGATGGAGAAGAGCTTGAAGTGTATGCGAGAGAACCAGACGAATTACTGGATCGTACGTGCTATGCCTGGGCTAGGGAAAGATATCAGAGAACAACAAATCATTCTTGGCTTTGTTGAAGGTCTGCTCCCGCACGCCAGGTATCAGCTGGGTTTACAGCAGCAAGCGACCTTCCAAGGTACAATTGTTAGAACTCGTGAATTGATGTTGTTGAATGACAGACAGCGGCAGCGCGGCGGTCGCAAGTTTGTTAGTGTTAGCGCAGCTAGTGCAGATAGAGAAACAAGTGTCATCGAGGATCTGAAAGAGAACGAGATGGAAAAGGCGCTAAGTACTGCAGGAGTGAGTGTGACAAGCGATAACAAGCAGTCAGGATCGGGTCAATTGTCTCTGACGCAAGACGTTTATCACACTAGCGCTGGACGAGGAATTCGATGATTCTTGTGCACCGAGCAGGGACATATGAAAAGATATTGCCCACAGAGAGGTATGCAGAGACGTTTAAGCCCTTGCTTCAGGTGTAATCAGATGAGTCATTTATTGAGAGCCTTGTCCAATAATTCAATAGACAAAGCCCCAAATGACCACAAAGACACAACAACAGCAACAGTACATGTATGCACAACCAGATTACAGGAAGCAATCAACCACAGGTATTGAGTCACCAAGAGGGGTGTTAGAAATGTGTCTGGTGCGTTGATGAGCTCTGTGATTGTCACTGGTTGTGTGAATGAGGTGGAAACGTCCTTTTTGATCGATACTGGCTCTGTGGCTTTACTGTTGCCTAAAAGTCTGTTTGGTGACAAGAGCACATCATCAATGGGACAAGATTACAACTGAAGACAGTTGATGGCGGTAGCCTGAAGTGCTAGAGAGCTTCTAAGATACTTGTACGTTTGGCTGCATGAAGGTATGTTCACACCAATTTATGGTAGCAGATGTAGATATGCCTGTCTTGGTAGCTGAAGTTTTACTTGATCATGGGATGATCATCAACATGGCTAAGCACCAGTTGCACTGGATAGAACGTACACTACCTCTAACACGAGTAGCCGAGCAAATTTAATGTATCTTGAAGAAAGAATTGAACTTAGTGGGAATAGAAAGGCAGATTGCTATGGCTTGTCTTGTAGACAGAGAGGGACTGGCAGTACATGGGTTAATTAAGTAACTGCTTGCTGGAACCAGATCGAGGTTTCATGGACAGAACTAAAGTACTGGTAGCCAGAGTGTTAGCCAACACGACTTTTGCAAAAGTATCTGTTCAACTGACTATAATGCATGAGACGAAACTGCTGAAAGTTACTGTCTTGAGAACTAATTTCCAAGCAAAAGAAGTAGAATCGGCAAGATAGCTGTTGTACAAGGTCTACCTACGAAAGTCGATGGTATACCACCCAAGTAGTGCTTATGTCAATTTGACTCTAAGAAAGTGACTTGATAGACAAAGAACAGAAAGCTTTGAAGCTATTGTCGTTGTCGAGCCAACAGCGATTTACAAGTGGGCCATGTGATCGTTGGAGTACGGAAGTTGTAACACATACTATTAGGACAGGAGACACGTTGCCACAAAAACAGATAACAAGAAGATTACCTCACGCTCTTCAAGGGTTTGTAGAGAAACAAGTAAGTGAAGTGCTCAGTGAGTTCATGGGGTTCACCTGTAGTCTTGGTACGTAAGAAAGACGACACGTATCGGTTCTGTGTTGATTACAGAAAATTGAATAGCATAACAGTTAAAGATGCTTATCCCTTGCCAAGAGTAGATAAAACGTTACAGTCATTAGGTGGAGCTTGCTATTTCTCGACTTTAGACTTAGCGAGTGGGTATTGGCAGGTAAAAATGGATCCGGAGGAAAGAACATGGCTTTCTCCATCAAACAAGGCCATTTTGAATTCAACGTAATTCCATTTGGTCTTTGTAATGCTCCTGTCATTTTCCAGAGGCTCATGGTATGCGTTCTAGCTGGGCTACAATGACATTATTGTTTAATATATTTTGATAATATCATTGAATTTTCAACGACCTTTGACCAACATGTGAAGAAGCCGAGAGCTGTGTATAGCAGACTTAGTGCTGCTGGGTTAAAGTTAAAGTCAAACAAGTGTTGCTTTGTTCAGAAATAGGTCAATTATTTGGGTCATGTAGTCGAAATGGAAGGATTGCAACCTGATCAGAAGATAGGTAGAGCAGTTATGGACATTCCCAGGCCAGAGGATGGTACCAGAGAACGTCCGGTTTTGGGCCTAGTTAGATATTATTGCCCCCTTGTTCTGCACTTTTCTCCTGTTGCAGCTCCGTTGTTTAAGACACAAAGTAGTGGTGCTAATCTTGACTAAACAGATGATTGCCAACAGTCATTTGAAGTCCTGAAACACAAGTTGACAGCCGCCCCAGTAATGGATTTCCCCAGGTTTGAGGAAGGCTTTGTGTTAGCTACGGATGCGAGTGAAGTAGTGTTGGGTGCAGTGTTGACACAGAAGTACGGTGGGGAAGAACACGTAGTAGCCTATGCAAGTCGAGTGCTACACAGGGCTGAGAACTACAGCACAACAGAGAAGGAAGCATTGGCTGTAGTTTGAGAGGTGCCAATCTTTCGTCTACATTTATACGGAAGGCGGTTCACACGCTGGACAGACCATTGCCCATTGCAATAGCTACGTCCCTTCAAGGAACTGAGAAAAATAATGACGAGGTGGTTACTCACACTAAGTGAATACAAATGGTCGATTAAGTACAGAGAAGGAAATCAGAATCGTACATTGTCCAGAATGTCATCTGCACATCTAGGAAGGGAAGAAGATGGTACTGATAGACTTGAAGATTTGCTACGTCCTATCTCAAATCAAACGCCAGTGCAAACAGAAAGTAGCAAAATATTTGCAGCAGTTGGATTTACACCATCTTGGACAGGTGAAGAGTTACAGATGATATAGCTGAAAGATCCTTTACTGTCAAACGTTCTGGACAGTTTTCCTGCTATGCTAGGGCAAGATCAACTAGAGAATAGAGAAGAAGCAATAGGTGGAGTGTGGTTGCGAAGGTGTGACATCAGCTAGTGTTGGATGATGGAGTATTAATATATATCGATTTCGAACAGTGTGACCAGCGGTAGGACAAGAAAAACCACAGTTTTGGTGGTACTTGACTCTATGGTACCTAAAGTTTTAGCAACGTTGCATAACCATGGCGGCTACTTTCGAGTGGATAAAACGCTTAATAGAGTTGCTAAAGGTTTTGGTGGCCAGACTAAGCAAGTGCAGTTGAGAGCTATGTAGCAAGTACTGTAAAGTGTCATCAAAAGAAGATGCCAGCAAAGAAAGCTAAAGCAGCTTTGCAGACTGTTCCAGTCGTAGGACCATTTGAAAGGCTTGCGATCGACATTCTAGGACCTTTAACAACAACAGAACAAGGCAACAAGGACATTATGGTTGTTGCAGACTACATCACCAAGTGGACTGAAGCATTTCAGTTACAAGAACAAACGGCAAAGACAACAGCAGAGACTTTGCTAAAATGAGGTCATCACGCGATTTGAGATGCCCATAGCTCTTCATAGTGAACAAGGACGTAATTTTGAAAGGGCTCCTGTTCGTGAAGTATGCAAACCCTTGGGAATTCGTAAGTATTGAACAACAGCATATCATCCACAAGGGGATGGGCTCGTTGAACGAATGAACAGGACTTTGGTAGAGCCTCTGTCCAGTATGTAGACACCCATTAGAAGGATTGGGACAGGTGGACAGCAACTGTATTGTTTGCATATCACACTTCAGCACAGAGGAAACCCGAGACAATCTAGAGAAATTGTAGATGAATAGGTCGCTGAAACTCAAGACAGACAGCAGAGGAATTATGGTGGAAGTGAAGGAGCTCAATATGTAGTAGGTGATTTTGTGTTGCTGCATAGTCCAGCATTGACGGGAAGTACTGTTTCGAAGTTGTACTGCTCTTACCAAGTACCGTATCAAGTCATGAGGTAAGTAGGCCAGAATAACTATGAGATTCAAAAGGTAGGGAAGGGAAGAGAAAGGGAAAACGTGTTCATAGTAACGCACTAAAGGTGTTCCACAGAAGAGCTCGAGATGTAGAATTACCAAAAGACCAGGAGACCGAGCAACATGTGCAGCAAGGCAGCAATCCAGGAAAATGGGTCAATCAAGAACCAGATGTCATTCACATCTTGGTAGAGGCAGTGGAGGCCGTTGCAGTAGCAGAAGAATCACCAGCACCTGCTAGACCACATAGAAATAGGCAATTGCCAAAGTACTTGCAAGATTATGACTGCAGTTAGTTGTAATTTCTCTGCTAGTGTTGAGTTGTGTTGTGTTACTATTGTTTGAGACTTGAAGTAGCAGTAATATATCCGTTTTCTTGGTTAACAGTATTGGAACTTTGGTGCGAACGTTTTTGAAAAGAGAGGAACCTGAAACTTAACAGGGAGGAATGTGATGTAGTAGATTGTTTGACAGTTAAAGTTGCTCATTAGATTAGTATTGTATTTAGTAGAGACATCGGAAGAATAGATTGCCTTCTTAGTCAATTGTCTGGTGTAGACGGTCGTGCGGTAGTAGCTCGCGCTCTACAGTCGAATTGGATCCTCTCGGCAGGTATCCAGTAGCGTGTGTACGGGTGTGATCGGTTAGACTTCAGGAAAGTCTACTATACAGAAACGACGACTCGTAACGTTTTTGCACATGAGATGTCTTCGTTGATTACAGCCGTATTGGAATGGTATGCATTTATGAAACTGAACACTAATGCTGGTCCTAGGATTAACCGCAATATGTGGATAAGAGGCCGTACCATCCTAGACCCGTGATCGGCGCTTCACGGGTCTGGGAGACCGAACTCTGTCGGTGATTGCCATCTTGTTTCTACAAGTCCGTTTGAGACGCAAGTCATCTCTATCGATAGGATGATTATGAATTTTTTGTTATTAGTTTTGTCTTCGTTAAACTCTACTCTTGCAGACAACGAAGAAGACGGATGACTCACGGGACATAATGTCGGTCACATGATCTCCAGCCATTTTCTTTCTTCAGACGTAAATCTGTGGCGTTCTTTTTGGCTAATGTTAGAGTTATCACCGCTGGCTACTATACCTACGGGGCAATGTTAGTGCTCATTGTACTGTTCGTACGGCAGAACGTGAAATCTGAGAGACAAAATACTCGCACGTCCGGGGTCATATCTCGCTCTCTCGTTCACTTTTCTACAAGACGAATTGAGACGATAGTCATGTCTGGTGAAAATTTCGCTTTGCATTTATATGCCACTGAATGTCCGGTTAATCGTTTTTTCAATTCAGTTTTTGCTGTTGCATGGCGGTGAGAAAGGTGATAGCCTACGGGCTCCGTATGGACATAATCTCGGTCACGCGACTTTGAGAAAGACGAGTTACTCAGTAGGTTGTATTTTGTAATTTTTAGTCTAGTGTCTTTCTAGAGCTAAATTAGACTAAATATTGTCACAAATGTGCTATATTGTCCCAAATGTGTCCGTCTAATTAACTTTCTATTTCTATCACTTCAAATATGCATGATATTTCAATGTGATGTCTGAATTTTACATTTGTTGGCAGTTAACCAGAGAGTAGTTTTATAGATATCTGTTTGTACATTCTTGACGGGTAGATCTAACGATTCTTTATCTTGGAGGGAATGATTGATGATTCTATGAAGCAGAAGTGCACACAAACTGCTTTACATTTATCCTTACGAGAGTTTATAGATATATGCTGAGAACTTAAGAAAATGGTGACATGTTGCCAAACAATAAACTATTTTTCTCATGACACAGTTCTGAGTCCCATGAGCCAGTTATGAAGTTGTGAGAGGGAATGAGTCCAGTGAAGATATCCAACTAACCCTTCTGTATAACCAAGCAGTGTTGTTGATAATAACTGGTGTAGCTAAAATCTTACAATCAATAAGATCGTAGTAAGTGCACAGTTTATGCAGAGTTCTGGCATACTGAAAAGGCATCTTGTGATATTCAACTTGTACCAGAATGGATTCAATGTAGATGATCAATCTATCACTCACAAATCTGTTAGTTAACACTAAACCGGATGTACAAAATAGATTTTATCTTAATTATTTTTCAAAAACATAATTTAGACAGAACAACTATATATTAAGCAACTGTATATTCATTGTTAAAACTTTCACCTGTCTTAGTGAAGAATAATATCACACCAGAATTAGCAAGGTAAAAATTAAAAAGATCTGAACAAGGGTAATAAATTGTTAACTACTAGTAGGTGTGTGTTTTTGTGCATGCATGCAGTCTCAGGTTTGTTTGGATATCTAGTCCTAGGATACGGAACGGCACAATCCAAACACGGTCTGCATGACTCGATCTAGTTGCATACCATCAAGTTATCTACATTCTTGAGTTCGTCTGTAGCATTAGTTAAACTTTATTCGACTGCCTTTAAAGCGACATGGTAGAACTCAGTAACATGGACGAAGTTCAGAAACGACTGTGAGCAGGTGCTCAGCTAAGGCACTGACGACAGTAGTGGTACGTCTAAAATTAAATTCTGTTGTCTGAGTGACGAAGATGACCTTCTCGGTCTGTTGTTGCCATTCTAGTATTGTGCATCCAAATTCCTATATAGTAATCACAACGTAATCTATATAAACAGCACTCTAACAGCCATAAGGTTAAGATAAATATGTAACTTTGTAATGGGCAACGTATATGTGCGAATAGAGTTACAAGTGCATTACAAACCAGCAAAAGAAATTATTAACAATACTTTGTCAAACAGGTTTAGAGTCACCACTATCAAAAAAATCCTTACCCCTTTAGACCTACGAGTAAGAAGGGTATTGACGAGGTTGGAGTCTTGTAAACATAATTGCAAAAAATTATTGGAGTTAGAGTTTTTAGGCCTCTCCGTTTCATGTGTACTTAACGCCTGATGGTCTGTTTGCAATACAAATTGACGGCCATACTTTATGTGTGCCACCTTTCTGGCAGAAGTGCATGTAGGAAGAGCGAGCAGACTATGGGAAACATGTGACGTGCCTCTACAACACTACCCACTACCATGGTAAAGCAGGCACTGATCCAGGATTTTTGAAAAGAGGGGGTTGCAAATTTTGATAGACCACGCCTACTTCAGTCAAGGCATTTGTATTGTTAGAGGTGCAAATGGCCCAGGCTTCTTACAGCTTAGCTAAAGTAAATGGCAACAACTATGGCAACATATCTCTAGCAATGTGTCATTTTATAAACTCCCAAAATCATCAAAACTGTCTAACAGAATCTAACTGCATCATGCCTAGACTACTGCTAAATATATGTTAAGTAAACGACGGTGCAACTATGTCTCTTTCAAACAAAGACTGTATGAACAATCTCCGTGGATGATTTTGAACAAACTTCGTCTGCTGTTACCCGGTCTTTGTAATGCATGGCGATGATAGGTCTGTAAGACGCTCCTCTGCCATGGCAGACCTTGCACATAAGTCTTCAGTCTCCTCAGTAAAAGAAATGATCTCTCTGCTTCTGCACTTGTGATAGGCAGATGTACATGCTATCCATAGCAGACGATGAACATTTGGGTACAACCGAGAGTCACAGGCTCCCAAGGCCAGGAGAAGGTTAATTAATTGTTCGGTATGGCTTTCTTGCACTCTTGCTCTCTTTTCCTTGCTTCTTGCATTTTCTGGTATTTACTTTGCCATACTGACTGCCACCTCCACACTTCACCTCGTAGAGACTTCGGGAATGGAAGATCGGCTTTCCATTCATTGGGTCAACGTCGGAACAAACCAGAAGGGTAAGCACTAGACAAAACAATGCTCGGACATTATCTTGCTCACCATTAGATCGTTCGCGCATCTGAAGATCGAAGCAGGAAGTCTCGGAGGGGTATCGCAACGGATCGCTTGTAGTGCTCAATTGGACTCCAACTACTACTAGGTGTATTGCTCCGGTTTCGTTGTTAAGTTGGGTTTTTTGAAACAGATTCAACGGATCCAATCCTGTCTGCGAGTCGCAGAATGTCTTGATACCAGATGTCAAAGAGGTTGTGTATATCCTGCCTTGTTGCCTTCATTCTTTCAGTTACGTACTGAGTGAACCATTCCCTAGCCTACGCAACAAAGATATCCTGGTCACGAGTCTGGAGTTTCGCTGCCAGATGTCTGACTTCGTCAAGAATCCGCTTAGTTATTTTCAATTAAATACTGAAAATGAGCACAATTCGGCTTCAAGACCTTGTGCTTTATCTCCGAGGCCAACAAATTTGAAAAGGGGGTTGCAACCCCCACAACCCCTACCCTAGATCGGCCACTGTAAAATAATTGACACTGCATGGGGCAAGCGACGCCAGCGTCGACCACGTTCTCGCGCGGTAATCAATTCGACTACTGCAGGAGACGCCTCCAAGTCAAATACTCTCTTTGGCTTGGGCAACAATGTTAAGCTACGAGCTTAAAGGTGGACTCTACAGTGAGTGGTGGACTGCTTCGCGAAAAGCTCACTCTAAACGGGCTGATATGACTTCCGGTGTGTCTGTCCGGATGTCGTTATGTATGTTTGTAAGCTTGTGTCACGTTCGGGGATTTGGTTTGAGCCAATCAGCAGTCGTTTTGGGACGCGAAAGTAGGTGACGTAAGCTTGTCAGCGTAAATAACTCTGGGGATTTGTTGAGCCAATCAGTAGTTATTTGGGACACCAGCGATGGGTGACGTAACAATTCCGCGCATTATTTCAGAAAAGCCGAGATGTCATATCCATAGCAAAAACCTTATTGCGGTCGAGTCAAACCGTCGTCAAACTGACAAGCGCAGAGTAGATTTCAGGCTAGACTTGTACGCGTGAAGAATTTCAAAACGAACAATTCATCGTTCTTCAAGAAGCCAACCAAACGTCCCATGAGACCATTCATGTACGTACAGTTGCGCACGATCAACATGTCAGCCACGATCTTCAAGAGAGCGATATGTTTCTGGTGTATTAGTGTAATTAGGACTGATGATGAACGATCCGGATCGGCGGCGTCTTGCAAGAAAGATTGGTAACGCTGCATTCTCCTGGATACGGTCACCACATGTCGCTTAATTCACAGTATTTCTACGAGACGTACGACATCAATCTTTATCTAGCTACGACGAATTATCATCGGAACGAAAGAGGCTCAAAGTACGGCTCAACGAAAGCATGATAATCGCGTCCACCTCAATAGTTAACTGCAAGTGATGTAAGAGCGTTACAAAATCGAAAAATAACATGGATAACAGGCCCGCTCCGATCGACGTCGTCTTGCAAGTAAGATTCGTAGGGAACGCTGATGCTGCATGTTTTCTTTCTGGATCCCGTCGCTCTACACACACATGTCGTATTTCCCATGTACGTACATCGATCTCTAGCTACGACGAATTTATTTTAACGGTAAGAAAGATGATAGCAATGGCTAACGAAACCATGATAATCTGATAATCGTGTCCTCCTCCAGTGATTCAAGAGCGCTAATAACGTGGATAACAAGCCCGCGCCGTGCAAGAGTAACGCAACTGTCACGCATGTGCATGTACTGAATTCGAAGTAATGTGGGACATTGATGATATTTAGTTAGTTATCTTTAATCACATTGATGAACACCTGTGTTTCTAAAAGAATAATACATTCTAGCAACAAGCCAATGATTAATTAATAAAAATGACAATAGGTAGACAAAACTAAAGAAATGTACATTGATATAAACAATAGATATACACACACAAACAAACACACACGCACACGCACACACCAAGCACACACACACACACACACACACACACACACACACACACACATGTACACAAGCACATATATGCAAATGTCTACGCTCGTCGTAGCTCTGAAGCAAGTAGAACACAGCTTTATTTACTAGTATTATAATTACCCTAGAAATATCTATATTTTGCTAGCAGTAGTTCACAAATAGAATCTACGCATGCCATGCCATGCCAACATTTTTAGTAATATATGTGTATAGATAATTGACATACGTTTACTTCTAGGACGACCTTGAACCGAGATCATGTTGTCCCGGCTGCATCTCAGAGTTGTACTGAGATATTTAGGATAATGTTGTATTCAATTTGTGGGCGTGCACAGTTACTGAAGATGTCAGCGCCAGATTCGGTTTGGACTCATATTTTAGTGCCATTCCTTGTTTTGTTTGCGCACGCGGCCCATTGAGTGCTTCTTCGAAATTTGATAACATTCCTAGTAGATCGGACATTAGATATGTATGTATCCGACTACTGTGGCTAGTAGTAACAGGACCGGCAAAATGGCCACGACTTTACGGCAATGGCCATATCACTGCTAAAATGATTGGTTTAATTCGAAATTTTGCTGACAGTCTGTCGCGGTTCGGGTTCTCGAGAAATAGTTTGGAACACGTAAACAGCGTGTTGTTCACGCTTTCAATCAACTTTGCCAGATTCTTAGTTACGCCCACGTTTACCACGCCTTTCATCTTGCGTTAGACCGTAACACGTTAGATTTGTTTCGGCCGAGCTTGAGTAATTTGTAACTTACTTGCTCGACTCCATTTTGTTGTCATAATTAAGCGTGACTACACGTACAGTGTATGTGTAATACCATGCATCAATTGTAAGTTAAATCTTACACACCGGAACTATAGAGATACAGCATCAGCTGGAGTGGAACTCACTTGCATGTGGTTTACTTTATATTTAAGTAAGATTACAAGAAGCAGACAGCGTATTTAGTTAATCCAATCAGTCTAGTGAATGGTATTGTTTTGGTGCTTCTTAGAGTCGACGAAGTCCGGGCTTCCTTGCAAATTAGTTTACAAAACTACATCCACATGTTCTAAAACAATTGGACTTTTGCGCAAATTTTTCTTATTACTTTATTAATTAATTAAAGAACTATAATATAAATCACTTATACTAAACAGTCGAGTCTACAGCTGCAGCAATAATGCTTGCTAGTTTACTGTAGCTATATCATTATGCTAATTGTATATTATTATTATTTTAGTAATTAGTTATATTATTGTAGTAATTATGTATTATTACGATAATTAGATATATTATTATAGTAATTATATAATACCCCGTTCACAGAAGCATGGTACATGCAAACTGAGCCGAAACAATCTCGTGCCCACAATGACACCTAGTCCTCCTCAGTTCAAACATGCAGCTTTCATGGAAAACAAGGCAAGCAGTCTAGTTGGTGAGTGTGTTAACCAGTATGAGAACGCGGGTATTTCCGGTCAAGTTTATTTCCGGTTACGCGTAATATGGCGACGTATGTCGTGAAATGTTGAATCATCCTACTTGTATACACGTGATGAATATTATGTGTCTTCTTTAACTAATTAAGAAATGACTGTAGGAAATGTGTACTATAATGACGAGACAAGAATACTCGCGCAGAGAAGCAATTAATTAATTAAGTGCTTTCAGTAAACGTTTACTCTAGACAAAATCCAAGAAGAAATGCATAAAGTACACAAACTGCAATCATTTGACAAAGAAACAACAATTAGTTCACGTTAGTGCAGAAGATATTGCACCGTCTAGGCAACACGAAAGGCTCCAAATTGAGCGTGATGCGGATGCATATAAGCGTAGACAGTATAGACAAACTTCATATAGATCCTGTCTCCTTTGCTGACCATTTTTAGAAGACCAGAATAACGAGTGTAATCTTGATAACTATTAGGTGATCGAACGTACTGGTAGGTAAAATCAACATATTGATTGTTCAAGTAGATGCGGAATCCAGAACTCGTTTGTCCCGACTGTGGATCAAAATATATCTTTCCGTAGATATAGTAAAGTCCATCTTTCGGCACGGTAATGTATCCGTTACTGTATGTCATTCCACCTCTCAGAATAGGAGAATACCACTTACCGCTACCAGTATACCAGTCCGTAATAATGCTGCCTGATTGCAATCAACAACACCAAAATGGATAAGTTCAATATATTTATAAATTGTAGAAGAACAAGAACTTACCACCACTTTTTGTGCCCTGGTTATTATTCCCGTGTAAATAAGCAGCAGGTTGATCGTTACTTGCCTGCAATGCAACATTATTATAATGAAAGTGGGTAGAGAGAAAATTTGTATGATTGCGCACCAAAGACTGCAAAGTGAGCTTCATGTTAGATACCTAGCAACACACAACGTCAGCTACATTGGTCAATTATACAGGTAGTAATTGAAACTGGCTTTACACCGTCGATTACTGTGTTTACACCGTCGTTTTCACAACCACTAACCTTAATTGTGCCTAAAAATTACTAATTAAACATTCGTTCTTTTTCAAACCGGGGTACAATAAAAACGTATTTAAAATCGTAAAACCGATTGTTGTTTCACGTGACCACAACGTTCAGTCCGTAAGTATTTATTATCTACATAGTGGTAGAAGTATAGTAACGAGAGCTATCACATACGGGAAACAAATATCGCTCTCTAGCTACGCAGTGTTACGTTATTCCCCTATATAAATGTCTTAAGACGTGCATGGAAGTGATCCATTTTGCGTTAGCAGTTCTGATGCTGATTTCCTTCAATATTTGGCAATCTCAAACATAAATTACACCTTTGAGGTAAAAGCTCTTTCCGAACGTTTGGCAGATTTCCTGGCGGTTTATCCGTTTTCTGGGCGATACAGCCATATACGACATATCGCAAATACTGTTCGCTGATTGGACTAAAGTTAGAATGCGTCGCGGATCCAGAGTTTGAGTGAAGGGGCGCAAGCGACTACAAACCGATATGACGTTATTATAATTATGACGTCAAAACCTCGCCTCGTGACTCGCCATTCGGACAGGTATAATTATGAACCAGTTTGAACATACGTATTTTATATACTGATATATTGCAAGTACTCTGGGCAAAGAATTTAATATTAAATTACAAGAAAACATGCACTACAGTACAGAGAGAACATGCAGTCAGCAGAAGGGCATTAATTAATTAATTAAGCTTAATAGCTACTAAGTCTCATCATATATACGCAACGATATTCAGTTCATTTCAAAACACACCAATTTGGCAAAAATATTTTAGACGTAACTTCAAGTGGTTTCTTCAGTAAGGTGTAGTCTAACTGAAAGTCGTTGTGCACGAAAAGAGTATATAAGCAGGAAGTTGAGCCTCGTATTTCATAGTGCTGCGAAGCTCTACTGTGTTACTTCTTTCAACACTTAATTAACTTGACCGTCCATTCAGAGAAGCCACAAGGTTATACCTAGTGCCAGAGCAATTGAGGGCGCTCCTGCATTAATTTAGGGAGGCCGGCAAGTGCCGATTGTGACCATGCCTGGATCCGCCACTGCCAGGTAGCTCGCGAACTGGAAGTCTTTCTATCTAAATACATTTTAAGTACGTTTCAAGTTAAGTCACGTGATTTTACAAATTTCTGTTTCCAGCTAATACAAGAAAAGTAAACTTTCCTTTTTCAAAACCAATTAGAATTTACAAAATTTATAGCACTAACACAATTGAATAAAGTAAAGCCAATAATCAAATGCAAATACACTCTTTGCGAAATGCTGCGTTACTATCGATTAATTATATTGTAACAGTCCTACATGCTCGTACAAACTTGACTATTACCTACCTCTGTCTGTAGCGCCTTCACAGGACTAAAGTACTTTTCAAGCGTCTCCTGGTCTATCTAAAATAATCAAGACTTTTAAAATGTTGAATATACTTAATAAATTAAATATAATACTGGTTCTCCGGGAATGCCTTGTGGACCCCTCGGTCCTGTTATACCTGGTACCCCCTTCAGTCCCTATATATGCAAATATATCTTAAGTATAAATCCAATGTTTATTATTAACAAGTTGCTGCCTTTTCTCCTTTTGAGCCTCGTGGGCCAACTGGTCCTGTGTGACCGGCTGCCCCCTAGACAAAACAAACGTTACTTAATAAAACTTATAATTCAATGGTATATTCTATCTAATATCTTTTTTCTTTAATCTAAGTACAACATTAATTGAATATGTTGGTAATTTTCTTAAAGATTCAAAAATATACAGTAGTGTAGAATCCATACTTAAATTTTAAAAGTTACTATTTAGTACTAAAATTTTAACTTGTAATATAAATTGTGTAATTCAGATATCTGTATATCGATTGTGACTTACAGGATCTCCATCAGCTCCTTCAATACCTCTTGGCCCCATACTTCCTTTTTGTCCCTATTCAAAATTTGCACATAATAATACACAATTGCCGCCACATCTTTCAACAATGTATATTTATCTACCTTGTCGCCACTTGATCCTTTTGGTCCAGATGGGCCAACAGAACCTGTTGAACCCTTGAAATACATAAATATATGTTCCATAACTACGTTAATAACGGACATATATTAAATACTCCAATCCTAAATGTCTGCAATCAAACACAAAATTAATCAAACATTTTGGTTTTTTATAGTATATATGAATATTGAAGATCTATCTACACGTATATAAAATTATACATGTATATTTAAATTTTTGTTAATTTTACTTTTTTTACGTTTTACATATAACACCGCATTTTACAGTAATGACATATCAATTAAATTTTTGTATATTTTGTCGGTATTTGTTTGAAAATGTTATATTTGTTTTCCGTCTACATGAATGCATGGCTGCTGTTCAACCTGTAATTTGAGTTACTTTTAAATGTGAGACAGTTAGATCATATTGCGTTTTGGACGCTTCCTCTAGTATAAGAGACACGCCCATCTAATAAGAGACAGCTGTGTGAATCGACATTCTTTTATGTGGAAATTTTTATAGCTGAATGCACATACGTAAAACATATATGTTTGTACGTACACATAATGTGTCACTATAACCCTTTTGATATACTGCACTAAGCTTGCTTGAAATTGAAAACAACAGAATTACATAGTCGAGTTTACAACAGTCATCCTTTCTTGGCCAATAATATTCACCAGTGCAGTCATCATAACCCACAAACCTTATAGATAGATAATGTCATATTTGCTCACTCAGTGCGTATCACTACTGTTACCAAGAACCTATCACTAACTAGCTGAAAACTCTTACGAAAGTTTAGTTTGCTTTCTCTAAACTAAAGGTGAATACTCACTGCCGTCATATCTAACTTGTCCATCATGACACTAAAAACGTTATGTTTATCTCGTAAAGTCAGCGTTTTTGATGAGCGAGGCATTGGCAGAATATTCTTATCCCGTGGCTCACGAAGATGTTCACGAGCGGGAGGGTGTACAGTGGAAGTATCATAAGTAGGCAAAAACTACCTCGCTTGCCAGACAGTAAACAGATTTGCACAATCATCAACACAGAATATTTAAAATCCTACACTGAGCGAGGAGGCTTCAGCTCCCTATTCTCCCCCGCTTACTACGCCGGATTTATCACAGCGGAGTAGCCAGACCTAAAATTTGAATGTCAAATTACTATTTAACTAAGGCTTTTAAATATTGAAATTACAAATTTAATGAGATCAGTATTATAAGCTATAGCTTGCACACAGAACGCTATCATTAATTTGGCAACTACTTTAGGTGTATGGGCGATATATGCACGACCTGCTGCATGACCAGCTTCATGTTACGGACTTTTTAAAAGTTTACTATGCAAGTGCCTTGGCATGATTTTACGATAACGTTACCTAGAAGAATAAATCAAACAAAATGAACTTAACTGGTATGAATAGACTTCACGACACGTTGATAGGTGTAAGTTCGGCGTCTAGCGTGTACACTGTACTAAAATTAAATACACCTCCCTATTTCGGATAATTTCCACATTTCGTCTGCTCAATTCTTTTGCCGCTGATTGCTCAAAAGTTACCATCCCGGTTGTGAGCTATAGAACGGACTTTGTAGCACATGCTAGAAGGTGCTCTGGACGTCATTTTCGCATATTAATGTAAAATAACAAGGATAAATTATTTCTCAAGCAAAACATGCCATTTTAGGTAAGCCTTAATAATGACGAATTTTCAAGAAAGTCTGGCGGAAAGATAGCTCTAGATACTGACACCATTTGCTCTAGAGAAGATTGAAGAAATATTGACGATAAGTACGGCAGATCTTCATGTATTCGTATTACAAAAGCACTGCTCGTACTTGGTCAGGGAAGCGAACAGTATGTATGTGTGTGTGTGTGTGTGTGTGTTTGTTTGTTTGTTTGTTTGTTTGTGTGTGTGTGTGTGTGTGTGTGTGTGTGTGTGTGTGTGTGTAGAGAGTAGCTTAAATTTCAATTGACTCTCTTTATGAGATCTACACTCTTTTAATAACAAATTAAGTCTATTTTTGTTCTAGAGTCTCTTCAATTTTTTTCTGTTTGCAAATTGCATACTTCAACTAATTAATTAATGTCATATTCCATACTTGTAGCATTCGTTTCGTCTAAATGTTCGTCTGTCACAATACACGTGCTAGCAGAGTTGTGTTACGGGTACTGTCAGTGGGAGGAGGTACATGCACGGCGTCTTGAGACAATTGACTCACGTAATAATGATTGGATAAGGCGCGGTTTTAGCCGTAGTACAAATGTAATGATGAGAGAAGGTTTCGTTAGTCTGTGTCTGTCACTGTGAGTCTGTGTGAATCTGTTTCACTTTAGTAGAAAGACGGATAGATGCGCTGAAGTTATTAGTGATTCTCTAATCGACTACTGAGTTCTCAATCTAAAGGGCAATCTAAAACCGACTAACTATGCGCTAACTTTCCATTCGCACTCAACTTCTGGGGCTAGTTGCAGGCTGGGAAGTATGTTAGCAGAAATACAAAAGTACGTACGACGGTAGCTTAACGTGATGGAGCGACTAATTGAACTAGGAAAGAAGATGAACTTGGAAGGTAAGAAACTGCAACAGTTTGTTCGGTAATAGCAAATTTATTAAGCCATTGAAAGAGAAGCGAGGGCCGCGACATGGAACGAGAAGAGAGAACGAAGAAACAAGAAGAGAGAAAGACAACCTATCAAAGAGGGATGAGGAGATTGCAGTTAGAAGCAGAAGAAAGAAGAGCCGAAGAAGAACTCGAGTTTCGAAAAATGGAGCTAGGGATGGAGAGCGGCGTGAAAGAACAATAGCACATGCCGTGGCGAAGCCGCAAGTGGTCGCGAGACAAGCCCGTACGCAGGCTCTTGGGCGATGGAGTTGCCGTGTGATATGCAGTGGTGCTGCCGTGTGATCTGAATTTACGTTCTGCAATATCTTAAAGAAAAATGACGTCTATCTTAAAGGAGGAGTCTTGGGACTCAATTGCAAATTCAAGGAGGTGCTACCAGAGTTGGCGGATTCTGATGCAAAAATGGTGTTTGCCCTGTCAACAGAAAATCTGTTCTCAGACTCTTCAGTCTGCTGACGCTTTGCCGCAAAAATCACATCAATGCTTTTGCAAGCAGAACCAGTCCTCTTCCTCCCTTTCTCCCTCTCTTCGGGTCGACCCATTCTATTGGTGGCAAAAGTAGTATCCGGTTATCCGGGGCACTATAGCTGTCCTCGTGTGCCCTGTTATGAATCGCATCTCAACACTTCGTGTCGTTTTAATTAATACCATCCTGACACGCGTCGCCCTGCAGAAATGCCTGATATTTAATAATGGCTTGTCCTTTTATCATGTGTACACTTAAAAGAGCCTTGTGTATGTAATTATGTTAAGGGACACCATGTAGACGTTGGGTAGCGCAGAAATTCTAGATACAGCGTTGGAAGTTACTCAGTCGAATGTGTTCATGTCATTGCCTCAAGCGGCGAAACACCAAGGAACTGCGGGGGTTTTGTACGGACTTGCGAGAGCAAAGCTACCAAAGCTGCCGCGGCCATTCCAAGATGGTAAGCATGAGTTGGATAGTTATTATTAATTATTCGCAGTTGTTTGAAAGATTCTTCAGGACCAGTGGCTAGGGATATAAGAGCAATGAGCGCCACCGCTCAGCACATTATTGACATGTAAGGCTCTCAAAGTTTATTCGCAACTGACGGATGCTGCGGCGAATGACTGACTATACACAGCACCGAGAAGCCTTATTTAGACGATACGTAAAAGAATAATTTTTGAATTCGTGTCCCAAGGATCTTGCCGCGCATTTGAGAGAGAGAGTTAGCTAACTTTAATGACATGGCAGCTAGCGAATTAAGATTCCCTCGTGATTTCACGGTACATTTTGTCCGGTGGCGTACCGTCAGGTGCGGAATCTCGTAAACAACCCACATTCCTTGCTCATCTCAATGTCATGTCAGCAAACGCTGTTTCCAGAGTTGTGCACGAACAAATGCAGACGGCCAAGCCATACGTTTAGTTAGTCTGGTGGCACATAGCATAAGGTGTCAAATCCCGTATGTGCGCGCCACGTCACATGTTTCGGCTTCGAGGGTTGCAAAAATAGAGCAAAAAAGCCACACGCCGTAGATAGATACGTGTACGTAACGCGTACACCGTAAACGTGGTAAGATAGCAAACTCAGCGATACTATATCTACTTGCGTGCTACGTTTTCTGTAGAGGTTAGAAGAACCTGAAGACGATAGTATAAACGTTGACAAGAGAGTACGAACTCACTGAAGAACGTACGTATATAGACTTCCAATAGCGTAGCGTAGTGCTCTTGGAACGATGGCAGTTTCGACGTCTTCAGCTATGTCGCATCATTGCAGACAAAAACGACGTTTCCAAAACTGATTATGTATAACATGGAGCCAGAAGTACCGAACGGGTATGCAGAATTCTACGCGGATGCGTTTGTAGCCAGGGCGGTCACAGAAAGCAATGAAAGTCTGTCTCTCTCTTTATTGCTATCTCAAACAATAAGCATGGCCACTAGTCCAACTATTTTAGTAATTTTTTAGGTGCGTTGTACTATTATCACATGTCATATGTAGATAGAGCCATGAAACCTAGCTGGCACTCGATCGGGCATCCTCGAACTAGCTGTGTCTTTGGTCGACCTGTTTGTGCAGTAAGTGTATCCCAAGAGATTCGGTTTGGCAACACAGAAATACATGGACACTGTGTACCAACTTCAAATGGCTGCGGCATGTCTAACAATCTCAAATGACTGCGGCAACCCAAGACAATAATTTTCATCAATTAATTTTAATCCACTATCACGTGGTCCTCAACTATAGATCTGAATGGGAAAACGGACGGCTTCATCCACACCCAAGCCACTTTGTTCTTGTGTTTGTGTATCTAGTGTGATGCACGGGCTCGCTCAGATGTTTGAAAATGATGTGGTGGGCTCAGAGTGTGTACACACTCGCTCGCACGTCTCATTGCTACAGTTATCGAAGTGTTGCAACGTCTTTGCTCTCAACCAGATCTCAAATGAACGCAGAAAGAATGCTTATTACAGTATATATATATATATATATATATATATATATATATATATATATATATATATATATATATATATATATATATATATATATATATTTGCCACAGCTAGAATGTCTAACCAGATGTTTCCAATGTCAGGCAAATTCGAAATTGACAGGACATGTTATCCTTTTAGTCAGTCAAAGACTGTTTGACCGTGCAGTAGTAGGACATTTTACTCCTTCCAAAAGAATTTAGATATATCTGCTAGGGTCAATTATAGTTCACTTCTACCCTTTTCAAATAGCATAGGATATTCGTTCGTCTCTAACATAGATAATACGCTTGGGTCAAGCGACACCAGATTCACTGTCAGTGAAAGAGGAAACGGTCCTTCTCCCCCAACATATTGCAGCCTCCTGTCCTAATTAGAGCACGCTTCTCATTTACATTAGCGCCCATGAGATATATAGCAACTCCCTTCTTTACTCCAAAAATGAATTGGTACAAGACATCATGGCGCACTTTCGTTAGAACCATAATTTGCACACGTTCCAACGAGGTAGAACTTTCCCGGATAATTTCCGCAGAAACACTCACACGCGTGTCAGTCTATATACTGTACTAAATGAACTCACTTACACGCGTGTCTATACCTTAGTTATATAACCAGTTCTTGTATTTCGATTATTTTAATTGACGATGAAAATTTCTAACCTAGAGGATAGAGTGCACTAGAACATTCTATCCGGGCAGGATAAAAACCAATCACGATGGGATAAAGTATCCTATAGAATCCTTTATGCGGAAGGATAGTGTATTCTATTCGCGGTAATAAAAATGTGGTTGAATGAATAATACTGTCACACCGGTCATCAAAACAAGCGCCGCAGTTCCGAAGTAAGAATTATGAATTTCAGTCAGGAGCCGGTTAGAGGAACTTCTGCCACGTGTTCGATTCAAGCCGACGCTTCACATGATGACACGTCACCCGATCTCCAACGTGATATAATATACTAGTAATGCGTGAACCTCCGTCGAGCGTAGCTTCAAATGAAAGCTACGAAGCAATACTCATTGGGAGTAGCTTCTATCCGGAGTGGAAAAAATTTATCTCCGCCCGTCCCCCCCCCCCCCCCCCCAATAAAGTCTCCTGTACGTACGCAGAGTGTATCCAAAAACCGCAGCTGCCGACTGCTCCTTCTGTTGACCGTAGACAGAATACAAGCCGGCTCTAATTTTTCCAAAGCTATAGCTATAATTTCTGTATCACTTTGTGTATCGCGTTACGTACATTAGCTACGTACGTATCGGTAGTTGACAACGCGCGTTAGCAAGGAATTCCCGTACGTTACACGCGCAATACTCTTCACGTTTGTGCATACTACGGCAGCAAGATTAGATGCTCGTAGATTTTCAGGTAGCGCTACTTGAAATACAACGTTTCTGTTGTTTCTGATAAAAAATTGACGTCTTTCTGGCTAGATGTACTCTCATGTCGAACAGCGCGTAGTGATTGGCTGCCCGGCCATTGTCCTTCGTTGCCGCGTGCGACACAAAGAAGAATAATGCGTCGTGATTGGTCACTCGCCTGCATACCATACATTCCTGAAGCGTGACCCCCATATATGGTCATTTTTGGCGTACATAGTCAGGCAGCCAGCCACAGAGATTTGGGGCAAATAGAACCCGGTTAGAATACCGCTCCTCGCAAGTCCCGTTCCTTTGACTCGCAGCTTTCAAATGAGGATGGTTGGTTAAAATTAGCGAACGGACGCCGAGTTCCCTACTTCGATCAGTAGCGTCTATGCGAAAAGTTCAGGAATGCGGACAGAGTATAGGAAAATATGCCAGTGGTTTGTGGTCTAATCGGAAAGTCGTTAGGAGTATTATGCAAGACACGCGATGTAGCGCGTTGTAGTAAAACAACAACTAGTGAAACTAATTCAATTTATTGATATAAACATGGTTTTATGCTTATGACTGATAACACAGTGCGCAGGATAACTATGGCAATGGTCACGCTGAATACGCCGTATTACATTTGCACCGTGGATGCATTGCGTCCGTCTGACGCATTGTGTGACGCAATCATCGGCAACATTCCTTGAGCGCGGGCCGCAGAGGATCCTGACTCAACGTGAAGTGAGGCCAGTGGTCAAGGCAAAAGAAAGGTGTGAGTCGCACGTTGGTCGTATCAACACTGTCACGTACAGTGGAAGGACGTAGATTGCGATGAGATACCATGCACGATTGCAATGAGAAGACACATGAATTCAGAATTATATGACCAGAACTAGTCCCATCTTCAAGAGAGATCAGGAGTCACATTCCAAGAAAGAGATAACGTCCTTTATCGAATTTATATAGGCATACAAGGCAGACAAAGTAAAAATAATAAGACAAGTGATTGTATATCTAAACCATTGAAGAATCAAGTAATGCAAGTAGCCCACGAGTCAGTTAGGGGAGGACATTTTGAAGCCAAGAAGGCGATACAAAAATCTTGAAGAATTTCTTCTGGCCCGGAGTTAGAAGCGATGTTTCAAGGTTCTGTACATGTCGCTTGTGTGAAATAAGTCAGAAGACAGTGGCAAAGAAGACAAATGCTAGAGCACCGCCTGGCAAAAGGCCATCAAATATTGCGAGAGAAGACCCAGAAAAGCCCGGCGGAAGTACAAGGTACACCATCATCGCAGCACCAAGAGACACACGTTCTCTGCGTGAGACGAAGTACTGATATTGCTGCCAGCAGAGAGTGACAAGCTACTAATGATCGAGATGGAGAGGACCGTATACTCCTTAATTCGGATCACAAGATTAACGTGGACGACAAGGTGAAGGTGTACAACGTCAATCCACTCAAGAGATTTGTTCAAACGGCTGAATCACACGATCGAGTGGTCTTCTCAACGGAAAGATGGAGAAATTAATGTATATACAAGACTATTCGTTCCTCATAGAAGCCATTAAGGGAAGTTAGAACAGAGGAGCTGAAATTGTAAGTCAAGTGACGTAAGCACTGTGGATTTGATTTGAAAGAAACTGTCGCCAGTGTTTTGATCTGGAGGGGAAGTATGTGACAATCCACGTGCTAGCTGAGTTGTGTTGCGGGTACTGTCAGTGGGAGGAGCTACACCGGCATCTTGAGACGATTGACTCATATAATAATGACTGGACAGAGCATGGTTTGTGTGCGATGAGAGATCTTCGCGTTAGTATGTGTGAGTGTGTGCGAGTTGAGTAGAGAGATATGGATAGATTCGATGAAGTTATTAGTTATTCTTTAATTGATTACTTGGCTATTGAATTCTCAGTATCTCTCAAGTGCCAGGTCACATCACAATTAAAGTGCAATCTGGGTGTTGCACACATACTGGCACCTGCTTAGTAACAGGAAGAGCGTCAAAAGGAGGCTGGACAAAATGACCGACACGTAGGATTGTCGAAGTCTGGCACGCGAATTAATTAACACTATCGATTACAATGCGCTGCATTCATATTCGTCGTCCTGTCGTCAGTCCGTCGATCTGTCCACATAGGTATTGCTGTAACTCGCTTCGGTTTAATAATATTTACATTCAATTATCTCAGTTGTGCAAATATTAATGCAACCAAACTACTCACCTGAGCACCAGGAGGTCCAGCAGGACCAGATGCTCCGCTGTCTCCCTGTAATAACGACGTCTAATATTGTAATATCAATATCTGTTTAGAAAATGAAATTACTTTGGGACCGGCTGCTCCCAATCCGCCTTTGTGACCCTAAGAGTATAAGCACAAAGCACACATGAGCGATTCCACGCAGTAGAATGCATTGAAACATTAATTAGTAAACTCACTCTTAACCCCCGTATTCCAGGAAGACCGTAGTCACCCTTAGACATCACAAAATTCGTAAACAATACTTGCTACAGCTCTATTTTAATTCTTTTGCAACGTCTATTACCTTTTCACCTTTCTCTCCAATGCAACTTTGGATTGATGCATCTCCTGTCTGGTCGCTGTTGCTAACAGCTTGCTGAGCTAGAGCACAAACTACAAGCATGAACTTGAGCATGCTGTTCTTGGTGAACAAAGAAGAACAATGAACAAATAGTTCCGGTCTGCTACGAATGAATCGAATTGACTGAAGGCGGGACACAAAGCTGCGTCATCCAATCACAGGATAGAAAATTTGTACAGTGCAAATATAATAATATTGCTACAGTCAACTGTAAGACATGTTCTATTGTTCAATCAAATGTGTTAGGATACATATCGTTGCTAAATTATGCTGCTCGCAGTATGACACTCAAGTGGGAGGATCTTCAACAACTGGCAACCAAATGGCAATTGAAGGCTCGGCTAATGTTTACTGCATGAAGCACATTTGGTTGCAGAAAGATGTTACAAAAAGGACATTTAGCGGCTAGCAACGGACACAGTCAACAAACGTGACTGCTCACTGCACGAACACTGTATATACGTACTGTTGTGTTTAAATATCAGTTATATAAATTAAACTTATGATTTTTGCAAACAATGTTTCATACACACAAACATCATAAGCTGAAAAGTACATAAAATAATAAGGTCAAATTGTCACACCATGCGGTTGACATTGAACTAGCAAGGAAATAGGAGGTCCTAGCTTGTCACTTACAGCTGCATAGTGTTGCCAGACTTGTTTGGAAGTTCATTTTATGAAGCGTTCTATAATAATTTACTTCTAATTAATTGAAATATTAGAGATTTTGTGTACTCAGAGTAACATGCAAGGTTCGATTGATACATGCATGTTGCCTAGTCTCGGGTAGCCAGACCCCTTTCCGCCGCGTCATCCTTCCGCGCGAAATGGGCGGTGGAAAGGGATCTGGCAACGCGAGACTACATGTTCGCATGCAACTACAGTAGGCAGCAATGACAATTATTGAGAAAAGATATATCTCATAGTCACAGCTATTCACAGCAAGTCAGAGCGAGTCACGGTGAACAAGCGTGTGGGCTGTGTTCGCTCAAGCAAGTCGCCTACTGTTAATAAGCGAGTCGCGACGGGTTGGCGCTGCATTATTATCATCATTTTCCGCGTGTGATTTGCATGTATGAAAAAGGAATTAATGATCTACGTACTTCTATGGCAAGTATACATACATATTCCCCTCTAAGGGCATACCCAAACAACTATCGACAAACACAAGACTACACTATGTCCATACACACTACACCATTTCTACGTACAAATTTATTACTGCAGCTAAAATAATGAACAATTTACTAAATATTATACATGCGAATTTTCCTTCTCTTAAATTTGTACACATTTCAAGTTAATTAAAGTTCTTGTCCCTTATTACATATCCTTTTGAAAACTATCCTTAAATTGATGATGCATAGATTCATATTTCCTCATTCATATTCTACGTCATGACACCTCGATTAACCATGTAATAAAACATCAGCTTAGTCGCAATGTAAGAACTGTAAAGTAAGTGGTAGGTAAAGTGTCTACCATCGTTGAGCACACCATGCATGCTAAGAGAGAACACATTTTTACCAATTTGCCTCACCACAGCATTGATCTATTCCAAAAATTTCTAATTTTAGACTTTACCATGCAGAAAATAGAGGTTACATAGAGAGAAATCCATACTTATATCCACAGAAAACGTGTTATTTTGACTTAACTTAAACATGATCTATACGATAAGTAATTAATTACGATAAGTAATCAACGGTTGCCTTTAAATTGTCTATTTGCCATAGCTTCACTTTGTACTTCCCTGATTTTTATTTTCTTAAAATTCCTACCTCATGTTGAAAGTATGTTAGGGCGTAGTTTCGATCTATCACATGACTTTCGTTATTATCTAACTTTGTGCAAATTTATTCAACCTGCGAATATTTGATTTTATACTAATCATTCCTTTCTAGTTTTCATACACATCATACTAAGTAGCTAAGGCGTCACTCATTTATTGAAAACCCCAATTCCTCCTATGAGTCAAGCAGTACCACTCAAACAAATTGGAAAGAAATTAGAATTATAGTGCAAGTGGAAGCAGACCGATGCTCTTGAGTCGGTTATTGGTTTGTACCTCTATAGTCGTGTACGAACCAACTGCTAGACTTACAAGCACCCATGCACGCAACCACACACTATACAATAGCTTGTTTTGAGCTTTGTAATCACTTGCACATATCTTTCTTGCAACTACATTACTAAGAAGTATTGAAAAAATGGTTATATCATGTATTAAAGCTTCTATTTCAATTTAATTTAGGCAAAGGAATCTGTGTCGCCTTGAACACAAACGACTACGGTCAGCACCTCAATAGATCCAGCTACTCAGCTTGTAATAAACGGTATGACGCCATCTTGTCATATTTTTGTTGTCTAAATAAAAGTGAGCTTCTATTCGCTCAAAAAGTTAATCCTTATGCAAGATCGCGGCTGTAGTAACATCCAGTGTCCTCTTTTCTATTTTTTAGGTCATTTTTAGACCCACGACATGGCCGTTGGAGGGGCAGTGGTCGAGGGACCATGGCCCCTCCACTTTCTGGAAAGTTGAGTTCAGCCAGCGTTACGTTAGAGCATACTTCCGGTTTATTCTATAGCTGATTAAATAACTAATTTATGTCATACTTGATTTGCTCCAACACAACCAGCAGCCTCTACTTTGCCAGAGTCTGAGACCAGATCGGACGGCAAGACGTACCAAACTTTGTGCGCATGCTCATGAACAGATCTGACGTACCCGGATGTGCCTCACCCACCCGGTTTCTGCTAGGTCTGGTTGAGAAGCTCCACAAAGACATGGCATTGTCAACTCTTCGCTCTCAAGCAGAAATGGCACTACCTGATATTGGTGACTCGCCTCATTAACCTCTAGACTTTCAGTTCCCGAAACGACAGTTTGGAAAGAAAGAAATTGTTAGCCGATCGCTTCAGTCGTCTTGGTTCAAGCTACAATTTCGGCTACACTACGATGAGGCCAGAGATGTAGCGTTTTGTCACTCCTGCATCAAAGCATGCAAGGAGAAAAAGCTGGCCGCAGCTGCAGGAATTTTCGATCAGTCGTTCATACGGAAGGGATTCTGCTACTGGAAGAATGTCACTGAGAAACTGAAAACTCACGAAGCATCGAACGTTCATCGCAAAGTCGTCGAGAAAACCATCAGTCTTCCAAAGACTACAGAGGATGTTGGGGAATTATTGTCAAGACTTCACAAGCAAGACAAATGTGAACGACGACAATGCTTCCTCAAAATTGTTTCATGTGTAAGGTTCTTGGCTCGTCAAGGGCTACCTTTACGAGGATAAGGGCCTAAGTAGACTCCAATTTTAGGCAACTACTTCTGCTACAAGCACAGGACAATCCCAAACTTTGAAATGGATCACTGGAGGAAAATCTGACAAGTAATTTTCTGCTGACATACAAAATGAACTGTTGAAGGTCATGGCCTTACGCATATCGCGTGATATTGCGTCAGTTCTGAAGCAGACTTCTTTCGTCACCATCATGGTAGACGAGTCGACAGACTTTGCAAACAAAGAACAGGTTGTCATATGGTTACGGTGAGTGGATGATAATCTGGATGCCCACGAAGAATTTATCGCCTTATATGAGGTAGACAACATTTCTGCAGCCACTCTAGTTCATGTCATCAAGGATACGCTATCGAGAATGGACCTGTCTCTAGCAAGAGCTCGTGGGCAATGCTACAACGAGGCAGCGAATATGAGCGGCGGAAAGTCAGGAGTAGCCAAGCAGTTATCTGACGAAGAACCAAGAGCGGTTTTCACACTCTACTATGGACACGCACTTAACGTGGCATGCAGTGATGCACTGAAAAGATGCAAGATATTGCAAGATGCTCTGGACACTACGTTTGAAATAACTAAGCTAGTCAAATTTTTGCCTAAACGACAGGCAATTTTTGTACAGGAGAAAGCTACCACATCACCTACTACACCAGGAATTTACCTTCTATGTCCAACTAGGTGGACTGTAAGAGCCGATGCTCTTAAGAGTGTGTTGAATAACTATTCCGCACTCATTTCAACCTGGGAACAGTCGTCAGAAGGAAATCGTGACACCGAGCTGAAGGGTAGATTAGGTGGAGTTGCGCATCAAATGACTAAGTTCTGTTTCATATTTGGTGTAGCCCTTGGAGAACTTATTCTACGTCACAGCGACAACTTGAGCAGGACCCTGCAGCGTGGAGATATCTCTGCCTCAGAAGGGCAAGCTGCAGCAAAGATTACTTTACGCACTCTGTTGTCTCATAGGACTGCAGACAACTTTGCCAGGTTTAGGAAGCAGGTGAAGGATATGGTAACACCTCTGCACATATCAGAACCATCAATGCCCCTCAAAAGAAAAATACCCAAGAGGTTAGAAACAGGAACATGTGAAGATGAGTCACCAGCAACGGTACATCAATATTATCAAAAAATGTACTTTGAAGAATTCGATTTGATCTTCAACTGTACCACGGATCGTTTTGATCAGAAAAACTTCAAAGTATATAGAAAAGTTCAGGATGTCCTGCTTAAAGCAACGAGAAAAGATAGTTATGCAGAGGATCTTGAATTTCTAATGGATTTCTACAAAGATTACTTTAGGTCTGATATTTTGAAAGCTCAGCTGGAATCATTTGCTTCACTCGCTCTAGTCCGTGGGCCAAGTCAGATACAACGCCTAGAAATTGAAGGTAGTCCCCACTGCCGCACAACAATTGTTTCTCTATTCTAATAGTTAAAGCACATAACTATACGCCAAACCGCACTTGTTGTCATTCTGAAAGATGGTCGGATTGGCACACAAACGGCAATTTTGATATTAGTGCACGCCCCCAGCGTTACCGGGGTAACACGCTTCTGCATTGCCGGAATCTGCTGTATTCAGAGGTTCTAGCTTCCCTTAGTTGTTTGCTTTCGTTCTGACCTCGTACAATGAGTACTGAGGGCGATCTTCAACAGTAGGAAAGTGAAGTAGACTGGTACAACCAGTGTTTATGCCATTGTCACAAGGACGCGCACGGGGACGTGACACAATTTACTGCCAAAAGCTGGAAAGCTCTTCACGAAGCAGCAGAACAACGGCGTGACCAAATTTATGAGGCGCTTGCTCCTCATTTCCAAAACAGATCTCGTGGTGCATACCACAGTCGCTGCTACCAGACGTACACTAACAAGACCTTTCTGGTCAGACTTCAGCCTCACGGAGCAGCCTGATTGTGGAGAAACGCCAACCAGATATGTCACTGGTAGCACAGCCACTTCATCTATTACTACCTGCGACGACGAAGACAACAGAGCAAGTGCTAGGCGCATGCGCAGTCGCACAAGTTTTCAAGCCACTGATCTAACAGCCTGCATAATTAGTCAAACAACACAAAAGAAGTATAAAGACAAACACCTAAACAAATCACTTAGCTGGTGCTTGACAGAGCAAGCTAGTGCTACTCTGTTGGAAGCAGCTCGAATTCGTAGTGATGAAAGACTTCTTCTAGCTATCGAACATCTGGACCTCATAGCAATTGAGGTAGATATCATCGTTCTTGTTACTCGACGTACACGCACAAGCAAAATCTAAAGCGTTTCATAGAGGCAAGAAATGAATCCCCTGTTGCATGATGTTAATGCTAAGGAAACCGTACTGCGTAAAACCGAAATAGCCCTCTTTCAAAAGAAAAGAATCCTGCAGATCAGTTTTTTGAGGCAACGTTGTTTATAAATAAGGGAACAAACCCAAAGTGGCGTTGTAGCTGATACTGAGAAGTCGTTATATCGTAATGATAAAATAAAGTGAGCTGTATTGTCCCGGTTTGCAGACAGGGTAACGTTCTGGAGTTTGTCTGACAGACAGCAAAGTGATTTGCTTTATGATTCTTGTTTGCCAGCGGGAGCTGTAGCAGAGGCATTTAGAAACCTACGATTGGAAGGTAGCAAATTTTCTCAAGAAAAGTCTCCTGAAGAGGATCATAGTAATTCCGCTGACAACACTGCATTCGTACAATCATCTAATGATGATATAGAGGATATGGGCCGCAGTCTTTTTCACGCGGCAATGCACTTGCGTAGTCAAATTTTAAGTTTAACAAATTGTATGCAATGGCCTCCAAGTTCCAACGAACTAAGGAAGCCACCAAACATTCCACCCGACTTGTTTAACTTTCTAGCTCGGGTAGTAAACGGGGACGATGGCACTAATGAAGCTATTTCTAGCAGAAACAGAGTAAGAGTCACGTCTCAAAGAGCAGAACGCTATGTCACCTCTATTGCTGAAGACCTAATTCATTGTGCTACTAACGGTAGAGTGAAAACACCAAAGCACGTCTATTTGCCGATGACTGTTCGAAACCTAACCAGTAACGTACAGATTGTGTCGTTACTCAATCGATTTGGCCACGGTTTGTCCAATAGTCAAATGCAAGAGATCGATACGGCAATAGCTGAACAACGACTGCAGACCGACAGCAGTGAAGTATTCATTCCTTCAAACATTGTTCGTTGTGAACAAACAATCAGTTTCTGTTGGGACAATAATGACATTTTGGAAGAAAGACTGTCTGGCATGACAACTACTCACTGCACAAATGGAATAATCTTGCAACGACAACTATGTGGACCGTTACCTCAAGCTTTAATGGAAATGGTCAGTTGTCATTGTACTAAAGGCTGTTTGACGCAACGATGTTTGTGCAAATCAAATCAACTGGCTTGCACCGACATCTGTGGCTGCATCGGCTGTGAAAACAAGTCAAACGCAGAAGACGCAACGAAAGCCGGCTCTACGCTTTGTGATGACGGCTATGATGACGACAGTGAAGAAGAAATGTGACAACGTAATGTCGTTGATTCTCATATTAAAAATAATTCACCTGTTTTGATATTTCTGCTGGACGAGTTTTGAAAATTACTAGTAGCTAGTTAAGTAAAATGGTAACTGAAATTAAAGTGTTTACGCTTTATTTTTATTGCGCATGCGCATTGTGAGCAAAATTATGTTACCGGTCACAAAAATTTTAGGTTTATTTATATTGGTGCCGTTTTCAAAGTTTTAAGCGTAGTAAAACCAGTACACGAACGGTGTTGCCATGGTAACAGCACTTGCTCACTTACCTTCAATTATAAAGACTTCGGACCTGTTGCCTCTTTGACAACAATCAAATTCCTGTTTTTCCTTTTAACTTCTATTATTCAAGCCAATAAAATCATTGTTGTGAAGATGTGGGGACCAAAGTACGTCTTACACAACTTGGCCCATGGACTACTCACGAAAAAAAGATTTGCACGATAAGCGATATCATTGCCATGTTGAAGTCTCTCTCATTAGGCCCAAGAAGCCACTTGAATGAAGTCTTTAGGTTTGCTAAGCTTCCATTGGTAATGCCTGCACCTAACGCTGTCAGCGAGAGATCGTTTAGCTGTTTGAGGCAAACTAAAACCTATCTACGATCGACAATGCACCAAGCAAGGTTAAATCACTTGATGTTACTGCACATTCATAGAGACAGTACAGACAAATTTAAATTGGTAGAAGTTGCCAATGACTTCGTGAAAGGTTCGGAGAATAGACTAAATGCTTTTGGCACGTTTCTTGAAAGTGATGCTTCTACATTGCACGCAAACTTCGGCTACGCCGTTTTCAGTCCTGATAATAACGTTTCATTTCAAGGTAATTTAGATTGTTCTTGTGTTCAGTGTTGAAATAGGCATGTTGCAGTTTGCTATTACGTGGCTAGTTCGAATGTGATGACTGTGATCAAGGTAATGAAAGTTGGAATAATTTTCACACGGCGTGCACATGCACATTGATCAATCACCTAATTGATAATGAACAAATATTAATTAATTATTTAAAGCGCGTTATGTCACCACGCCTCCTTAACGTGCGTTAGGCCCCATTCACTCTTTATTTGCCTCCGACGGCCCTACACGAATAGGATGGCCCTACTCATTTGGTGTGAGCAGAAACTGCAAGTGCGAAAAGAAATGGGACGGTCCCGGAGGTACAGAGTGCGCTGAAGGATACATAAAGGACTCAAACAATAACTGTGTTGCCCGGACAGGATCCCAAATGCTAATCCGTAAAAACGCATTGAAAATAAATGGCGAAGAATGGACGACATTTTGGAGAGTAGTCAACGAGTCCAAAGTTACATACAGCGATTACGTAGTGTATAAGGGAAATGCAACCACAACAACAGACGGGAATCCTCGGTTCATCGGTAACTTCAGTTTGGTTGACAACGTGACCGTTTACAATGTTTTTGCCTGGATGCATTATTATGCAACGAAAGGAAATTATGGCAGTCCGCCAGTACAAAAGCAATGCGATTTTGCGCAGGAGCAGTCCAGGTTTCTTACTTGGCATCGCGCCTGGCTACTTTTTGTTGAAAGAGAATTGCAAAAATTGAGTTCTACGCCGGAAAATTTTACAATTCCTTACTGGAACTGGGCAGACCCGAGCTGAGTAGCTGCACTGTTTACTAACAACAAGCGATCACGAATGGGCAAGAGCTACTTCTACGACGGTGTCGTCAATACGCCTAAAGTCATAGAGTACACGGGTAATAAAGTGGCCAATTTGAATCAGACCAATGGCAAACGGTTTGCGTCAGTGGAAGAAACGAAGGACCGAATATCGAGTCCGTGTGCGACCCATCTAACCCGGATGAGGACCATGTGAAACGATGTCCTGGATGTATTGTCGGAGCTTTGGATAACAGAGAGCTATCAACAGCGGACGAACAAGCAAAGATGTTAAACAACGCGACCTCGTTTGATGCACCGCCGTGGAACAAGGAGCCCAATGGTGTCCAGAGCTTTCGAAACTCACTGGAAGGCTGGGTTCACATATCTACAATCGATCAGCAGGAAAGTCAACTTATCACGAGTTTCACAACAGGGTTCATATTTACATGGGTGCAATTATGGCTGACGTTTCGCCAGCTCCCAATGATCCAATTTTCTTGCTCCATCATGCCAAAAACGACCGTCTCTTTGAAGTATGGTTGAGAAAAGAAGACCGAGGACAGTATGTGCCGAATAGTAATGATGCCGTTCATCTGGGACATGCCAAGAATGATTGGATAATACCAATTGTTCCCTTTGTAACGCACGGAAACATATACAAGACTACACCGATTCTTGGATACGAAGACGACAATATCGAGTTCCCAGATGAACCAACTATGGCTACTAAACCTAGTACAGCTACTGAAGCTACACGAGGGACTGGAGCAGCTGTACAGAGTACGTAAATTTTAGTTGAAATTGAAACTATGATTTTTTAATATCGATTTTTTGGTTGCAGTTGCTGTTCCCACTTTGAAGGAAACATTTATGGTTGCTTCTGCTGTTCTTGTTGGCTTAGTGTGTCACTATTTTGCTTGAAAAGTTGGACGACAGCTGACTAATGAATGCGAGATTATTGAAGCTGCTGGTGTAGATTGTAGAGGATCGCGGTTGGAAATGCATATTTGCTGTAATAGTCATGCATGCAGTACTGTGTTACTAGTCTAAGAGCAGTTCGCCCCTCTGAATGTTGCTTTTTGCAATTATGCAAACTTTTGAATAGAAATTATTGTCTCTAGTACCAGCAATTATGTTGTTCGTAGTTGCGTCTAGCTGGCCTTATAACTTCGCATGATCATCCGCTGCTTTCAGAATTCCTTCATTTCTGATCTTTCCCACCTTGCAACTCCTAAATAGCCATAATGCATCTCAAACAAAAGGTTGAGGCGTAGACTATCCGTCCTTATGGCCAGGTTTCTGATCCATACAACTACGTTGGTATAACCACGTTTCAAAACAATCTGACCCTCGCCTGTTTGCTGAAGCTTCTGTTAGCAAAGCACCTTTTTAACAAGCTCTGCGTAAACGCAGGTAGAATACTCAAAAGTTCAATTTGCAAAGACATCCTCTAGACAATCTCGTTGTGAATCAATCAAGCTATACCTACACACTTCAATGAATATATACTTTCAACGTTGCCCTCTATACAGAATCGGAACATCCCGTATCCAAGAACCTCAGCTGTTTGGGATTGATAACTATTCAAATTAGCAGACGTCTCAAAAGCATCTACCAGTTTCTGAAGCTCTGACTGAGATTATGCACACCAAACTAAGTCATCTGCATATAAAAAACTTGATCTTTTCGCTACTACTCGTATACTCTTATTCCTATAACAAAAGTATACTAACCCATTCATTGACATTGCTGTTAGGTGACCTTTATCTATCTAATCTTCTGTAAAACAAATCTGTATTAAATAATAAATTTATTGATCATACTATAAATGGTTACCGTTTTTTAACGAAAAATATTACTTATCAATAGAGAAAATTCTATCAGATATAGAAACTATTGTAAGCAATAATTTAGTAAACCTTGACACTGTTGATTTCATTCTAATGTCAGTCGTTCTCTTTTCTACGTTCACTGAAATAAAGAATTCTACTTCGTGCTCCATTCCTTTACGGAATACGTCAAAGGCTGTACCATGATCCAATCTTTACAAAACAACCATAACAAAAACAACTTAATACAGACAATCAAAAAGTATCAAACTGCACACACAAAACACACTCACACACACACACAGACAGACAGGCAGACAGACAGACAGACAGACAGACAGACATAAAGACAGACAGACAGACAGACACAAACACACACACACACACACACACACACACACACACACACACACACACACACACACACACACACACACACACACTCAATCAATCCATTTGCTGCTTGTGCTCCACGATTACCATAAGGGTACAGGAGATGGAGGCCAAAAGCATCAACTCTACACTGCTCAAGGTACGTCTCGACAAAACGCTGGTGATTATAAAGACCTTGTTATTTGAAAGTCTGAACGACCAAATTGACATGCAATCTTTGAGGCGATTCAAAACACACACACACACACACACACACACACACACACACACACACACACACACACACACACACACACACTCACACACACACACACACACACACACACACACACACACACACACACACACACACACACACACTCACACACACACACACACACACACACACACACACACACACACACACACACACACACACACACACAGTATCTTCCGAATCCTTGATTCCTGTACGACCATACCATATATTCCTAATTAACATATGCTGTTATGCCTGCAGAAACCTAGGCTCGATAGTCCAGCCGGTTATCTCTCACACACACCCGGCGGAGAAAGACCAGTTAATATATCTCTTTTAAAACGTGGAAAACTTTTCCTTACAAAAATCCAAGAGTTTGTAAAGTTTTTACACAAAAACCAGTCACCAGGGTCATTTTTCTCACATGTACATGTGCAGTCACATAGAAGGGGATAGATTGTGCTTAACGGGCATGCTAGAGTGTACGTGAAAATCGAGAGTATCTTGATTTGTTTGGACATATGCTCTTTGAATCAACCTAAGCTCACGCACGCATACAACACGACTGCACAAACACCACCACATCACAAGCACTCAGGCACAATTACAAAACACAAACTTAGATGTGTGTTTATCCACAAAGGAACTCATTCTGTAGTTGGCATTAGCATTTTGCTGCACAATCCAAAACGAGTAACTGTTGGTAGCACTCACGAACGGTAACAACTTTTCTCCCAACCAATTCCATAGTCTGTCACAAGGCAGCAATGCAATAATCACATTATAAGGTGGCAGGGTTAGAAAAGCCTCTTCCATAAAATTCTTGTACGCTTCAGCGGCGCTGTTCAAGACCACATTTGACGGATCACTAATGTGCCATTGTGTAAGCATATTGGTAGCCTCATCTGACCATAATTAAAATGGGATAAACGCAAATTTATGGCAATACTAGTACTATACAATCATCAATATCATATATACATAGTTTCTAATTTATATATATATATATATATATATAATTTTACATAAAATTTCTATTTATTACAAGTCACATGAGGCACTAATTGAACTATCTATACTACATCTAGCTAGTATCAACATAGATACACCTACATAATATACCATATGTATCTATATAACATATATCTCGACCTCAATTGACATGACAAAAGACATGCTAAAAGAGCAAGCTAGAAGGACAATAATGCACTCTCTCAACAGTCCAACGCTAATCTACTAAAATCATATTGGCATTATATATATGTTAACGCATGGCAGGGAGACGATACTCGCCAAGGCTAATTATCGAGGAGAAAGCCTGAAAAGACCTCGGTCAATAAACTGGATATCGTCGACCCTACCATGCATTAACCTATTTGTTGCATGTTTAACATCCTACTGTAATTAGAGTTCATAGATTATTCAAGTTGAATTAGAGTGGTTGTGTATTGCAATCACAGCTAAAGTTTTATGTCAAACAAGCACATTTTGACAGCTGTGAAGTGTTGTTGACGTGCACGTCAGCCCCATAAGGCCACGTGCTCAAAAGTATTAGTACAGTACAGTATCCACGTGTTTTGCCAGCGTGATGTCAGATCAGAAAGAAGACCGTAATAATGACCAGGACGACGACTTTCAGCCGCCAACAAAGATGAGACGCATTGGTTCCAAAAAGCTTACCACTAGTACTAGCCAGCTTGACAGCAGATTTGCTGAAAAGACGAGTACGGACAAAGCATAGGAGTACAGCAAGAGTATGGTTTGCAAGAACACGACTGCCTGCAACAGTTGGATGATGCGAACATTTGAAAGTACCGACAGACAAACTTTCTCTCAACGAAGGATTCACAACTAGATGCAGCAAAACCACAGACGGATTGTCAAAAAGTCTGTTACATTTCGTTGAGCACGGATCCAAAAATCATAGTGGTGGACTAAGTAATTTACGGCATCCAAACAAAAAAGTCACAAGGTAAATTATAGTCAAGCTCCAACGTGACTCTGTAAGGTAATAGCATTTTGTGGTTTGTGGTTTATCAGATACACTAATGAAGAAGATGGTGTAACGTAAAATTTTTGGATCTCTACATCTAGGTAAGTTGCCGGCAGGATTTTCTCGAGAAGCCTTCTATTATAAACCTTTGTCGTCTACTCCTTCATTTGGTCCTTGGTATTCAAAGCAAGTAATCGGTCATAACACGTTGGCTACAATGATGAAAGTGATGACAGCTGAAGCTGGTCTTCCAGTTCGAACCAACCACGCTCTTCGAGCTACTAGTGCGACAAGGCTGTTTCAAGCGGGAGTTCCTGAACATGTAATTCAAGGCAGAACCGGCCACAAAACCTTGCAAGCACTGAGACAATATCAAGAGCCATCTGAATTGCAGCAAATGGCAGCGTGCAAAGGTTTGGACAATGGCCATGGACACACCGATTACACTGACGCAAAAGTCAAGGAGTCCGAAGAGACAACGAAACAGGCAGATGAGCTGAAAGTAGTCGAGGTTGAACAGCCGTCTGAAACGGGAAGACAGAATCCGGCGTCATTTGTCATTTCTGACTGCGTCTTTACAAACTGCAGTACTGTGAACATTATTATTGGTAAAGAATAAGCTTGTAATCTAAAATAGGTATGCCCATGTATTGATTGCTAGTTGGTTTGCAGTATACAGATTCTGACCGGTCAATATACGTTTATTGACCACAGGTCAATTGTAATATAACGAGAAAAAGAATCCTAGCAACGTCGGAATAAACACCCAAACATGCAACAAATAAACATTATGTAATAGACAGCCGTTCGTGCAAGTTAGTGGTACCATTGCTCATTGCTATATTTCCTTGATAGGCAGGTCTTTTAGCAATAATGACCAGCAAACTATGGCTGGTCAACAATTCAAAAGTCTCAACGACTAGTCGATGGAATGTGGCACCAACAGCATTCACAAAATCATCATGACAACTGTCTTTTCAACCTCACCTGCTACTGTTGCTGCACAAGCATAGTGTGCAGCTTTGCTGATGTACTGTGGTTCAAAAAATATATAGCAACAGCCTCGCATTTATAGTCGCCATTTGCAATACAATACAGCAAACAGTAATTCTAATCAATTTGGTTAATACAAGAAATAGGTAGAATCCAACACTTATCTTTGAATATAGAAAATTGATACACCTAAAAATTTACTGAATGCAACTAGCATTAATTAATTATATAATGTACTTTAGAGTAACTATCAAAACATAAACAATACAAAATTGTTACATTAATTTAGAATGTAATCAGCTGACTGTACTGTAATTGATATTAATGCATGGAGTACCTTTAACTGTGTGGACGCAAACATCTCCAAATCTTCCAAATTTTCTTGCTTGCTGACAGTAATGAGAGATGATAACAAAGAAGCCCTTTTTGACATAAACAGAATCAAGTTATGTACTCATGTGACAGAAACAATCATGTACCACTATATACATAAACTGCGTCTTGAGTTGCATAGTCTTTGTAAACCGTAGGATCGAGTGTTCCTGTTTTAATTCCTTGTATGAATTCTGTGTCAAGTGCTCGAATAGCCAAATCCAGGCAACTGGTGAAAAGATTGTCAGCAAAGCATATGTCACTGCGGTCGGTCCTGTCTGTGATAACACTTGAATTGAAGTCACTGCAGGTGTACTTCACAGCACAATCCGCATCCGCATTCATCATTCATAGATGTCAATCGCCAATCCTACATGAACGAACAGTGCATATATATATATATATATACGTATATAAACACACATCCTATGCCGCCCTCTTCCCTTCGTCTGTAGTGCCATTCCATTTAATGTTTTCCCTTCTGCCCTCCGTTCTCTCCTTCCTGCCTCCCTTCCTTCGCTCCTCTCTGATGCCCTCATCGTCTCCCTCCACATCTTTCCTCCTTATCTGAACTACCAATCCCTTCCATCTCTATCCTTCTCATCCTGTCCTAATATCGACCTACATACTCCCTCCCCCGTCCCCTCCCTCTCTCCCCATTCCCTGCAATCCTCCTCCCTACCTCTTTTCACCATCCTCCCCCTCCTTCCTTCCTACCCTCCTCCCTTTCACCCCTTATCTCTTCCTCCAACAGTCTCCTCTTCCTTACTGCCCTCTCTCTACTGTTCCCCATTCTACCTCTTCCTTCCCCCTCTCCCATTACTCATTTCCTTCCACCCTTCGTTCTTCCCTCACTTTCTCCTTCCATCGCTCCTTCCTTATCTCTTTCTAACACAGAACAAGTCACATCAATGACCAGTTTAAAATATATAATTGTACCCTATTTAAACAAAATAGTTAAGTTCATCTTGCAATAATGCAATCTTGTCGGTCAAATTTGACAATGTGGCCCAAAGACCACAACTGTTTATATGAAATTGATTCGAAATTATTGATATTAAAAATGCTAAATTCTTAATGCCTTAACTCCTCTCCAAGACTTGCTGTAGAATATAGAGGTGCCACTAGGCTGCATGTTTAGAGTTACACAGTGGATAATGATCATAGGCAATCCCTCAACAATGATTATCTGTTGCTATATGACAAGCAATTGACAGAAGAGTATCACTATTGCATTCAGACGACACCTTGGTGTGTTTTTAACATAACGGTATGAAAGTTGAAACCACAGTCTGCCATTACGAAGTGAAAAGCAAGAGTGTCACAGTAATCCAGCAGTCCCATCTCATTTCTACGCTGTCATTGCAAGTGTGCCAGGTCTTCCATAAACCTCAAAACTCTTGATGGTACAGTACATCAAGAGTTTCATCGATTGAGTATGTTATCAACAGTCTAAATCTTTGCACCATCTTTTGGATAATTAACTATTTTGCTTTGCAATAAAGATTTTTCTGTGAACAGGATCCATATATGCATGGTATTTCTCAACACACAGTTAAGCTCTTAAGACCTTGTTGCCTAGCTGATAACTATCATACAATCATTCTTTACCTTTCCTGTTTTCTGGGACCACAAAATTTTAAGCCTGGATACACAATTTACCCCATCAGCATGAAAACGGGTGATGGGGTTAATTGTCCACACGTCAACAGGACAATTCGCAAATAATTCCATCGTTGCTCCGCAATATAATGCTATGCAATTAACCAAAACTAATTTCACTCCTCGAGAAAATAACGTCTTGCATGTTATCGTAGCATCTGATTGTAAACATACTCTTACCTGACATAAATTGCCTGTATGTTTACAAACTAGAACACTCCAACCTGTACTGCCACTAATTGGTACCGATCAGCTACAGAATTCTTCTCGTGACTAACTGCGGTTACACGTAAAGAACTATAGCGCATCACTTTTTCACGAAAAGACTACGAATCGTAGAAATCGCAGACTAGACCAGGTCTATAGCTAGACTAGTAGTCCAGTTCAAACGACAATAAATACATGTACAAGTCCAATTATCCAACCAAGCTCTGCTATTCTTACCTGCAGGAATCGAGCAGACACCCGTCTTTTGTGTACACAAGCAGGCAGACGTAAATGCGCATGCGTCATCTTTTCAGTGGAACCTTTCACCTAGGAATTACCTAAATTCAGCTTTAAATAAAACGTGCCTGTCTTGCATGTTTTGCAGAACACGCTTACACTGATTAAAGTACTTTTAGACTGTGCTAAAGTACAAAAACCATTATTTCATGTGCACTTTGTATACTAGTTATTTACTCCACAACAAGTTCAAGCCTGGATCCAGATGGGGGGTTCAGGAAGTTGAAACGCTCTCTTTTCCAATAGGCGTGGTTCAATACTTTCATAAAATTTTATTAGAAAAGAGAAAATTAGTAATGCTATAAATAACTGCTACCAGGTAAACTCCCTCTTTCAAAAATTCCTGTATCCGGGCCTGAAGTCAAACCGCAACAGACAACACTTACCCACATTGATGGATTCTAAAAGCAGCTCATAAATATACACGTAACTCTTACTTGCATTTCTAGTTGACTGAATTTTCAGTTCGTATGACAATGTAAACATCAGTTACATCCGTCGTAACGTTGCTGCTGTAGAACTTGAAATCTGATTGCACGTAATCTCGTTCAGAAAGTAACATATCGTAGCCTCGGCTTCCCAGACCCGTGCAGCGCAAATTCAAATTCGTCCTTCATCGGTCTGGGATGGTACCTCCTCTTCTCAATATATTGCGGGTTGGTCCTAGAAACAGCATTATTGTTCACTTTTACAAATGCATACCTTTCTAATTACGGCTGTAATACAAGAACGACGAAGACATGTCGCGCTAGAATTAACATCGTGTTGCATCTCGCATGGGTACTTTTGTGTTTACTGTAGCTACGGTTTTGTCTAGTAGACGTGATCACGAAGTCGTTGAGCATGAGTATGCAGCTGGCTATATATAGTGTAGATGTCAAAGCAACAGTTCGTTAATTAGAACAAACGGCTTTAGATCTGCTACCAGAAGGTGTCGTTCCTGCCATTGACAGGCGAAGAATACAAACCACAAAGTGTAGGGACGTGATTATGCGTGAAGAGCGCAGTGCAACTCGCCGTTTGTGTACAGTACTCTTGATAGACAGCAGATCACTACCACGCCATGCATGTGTGATGTAGTAGACTGTTTGACAGTTAGAGTGCTAATTAGATTAGTATTGTATTTAGAAGAGACATAGAAAGAATGCATTGCCTTCTTAGTCAAGTGCCTTGTCTAGACGGTTGTACGGTAGCTCGCGTTCTACAGTCGAATTGGATCCTCTCGGCAGGTATCCAGTAGCGTGTGCACAGGTGTGATAGTGTAGGCTTCTTGGAAATCTACTAGACAGCAATGACGACGCGTAACGTTGTTGCATTTGGTGATGAGGTGTGGGATATCGAGCAAGATATCAGAACAGAATTCGGACTGATCGTTTCTTGGATCAGTGTCCTCGGATTTAAGTTAGGGTTGTCGTGTTGTAACGTGACACTTCACTTGTGTACGTGTGAGTGCTGCGTCTTACGTAGAAAAGCGACATCATAGCGGAAGGCAGTGCAGTTGATCAGCCAGGTCAAGCAGCATTGTTGCCTGGGCGAATTGCGGCAGTACCAGAGAAATATTCAGACGGAGACGTTGAGTGATGGCTGGAGCGCTTTGGTTTGTGTGAGACTGCTAATAGCTGGAATGCGAAGGCCAAAGCGAAGATTCTCCCAATGTACTTGAAAGGAAAGGCATATGCAGTCTACCGTCGACTAACGGCAGAACAGAAGACTTCGTACGATGTGCTAGCTACGGCGTTGAAAAGAAACTTTTTTTGCCTGGAACAGGAGAACGACGTCGGTTGTAGAGAAGGCAGTTCTCAGAGCGATCGCTATGTGTTGGGGAAGAGCTTGAAGTGTATGCGAGAGAATCAGAAGAATTACTGGATCGTGCTATGCCTGGGCTGGGCAAAGATATGAGAGAACAACAAATCATTCTTGGCTTTGTTGAAGGTCTGCTACCGCACGCCAGGTATCAGCTGGGTTTACACCAGCAGGCGACATTCCAATGTACAATTGTTAGAACTCGTGAATTGATGTTGTTGAATGATGGACAGCAGAAGCGTGGCGGTCGCAAGTTTGTTAGTGTTAGCGCAGCTTGTGCAGATAGAGAAACAAGTGTCATCGAAGATCTAAAAGAGTGTTTGAACGAGATGGAAAAGGCGCAAAGTACGCAGGAGTTAGTGTGACAAGTGATAACAAGCAGTCAGGATCGGGTCAACTGTCGGTGACGCAAGACGTTTATCACAGTAGCGCTGGACGAGGACTTCGATGTTTCTTGTGCACCGAGCAGGGACATATGAAAAGAAATTGCCCACAGAGAAGTATGCAGAAACGTTTAAGCCCTTGTTTCAGGTGTAATCAGATGAGTCATTTAATGAGAGATTGTCCAATAATTCAACAGACAAAGCCACAAATGCCCACAGGGACACAACAACAGCAACAGTACATGTATGCACAGCCAGATTACAGGAAGCAATGAACCACAGGTAGTAAGACACCAAGAGGGGTGTTAGAAGTGTGTCTGGTTAGTTGATAAGGTCTGTGATTGTCACTGGTTGTGTGAATGAGGTGAAAATGTCTTTTCTGATTGATTCTGGCTCTGTAGTTTTACTGTTGCCTTAAAGTCTGTTTGGTAACAAGAGCACATCATCAAGTGCGACCAGATTACAACTGAAGACAGTGGATGGCAGCAGCCTGAAGTGCGAGGGAGCTTGTAAGATACTTGTACGTTTGGCTGCTTGAAGGTGTCTTACACCAATTTATGGTAGCAGATATAGATATGCCTATCTTGGTAGCTGAAGTATTACTTGATCATGGGATGATCACCGAGATGGCTAAGCACCAGTTGGACTGGATAGGACGTACACTACCTCTAACAGGAGTAGCCGAGCAAATTTAATGTATCTTGAAGGAAGAATTGAACTCAGTGGGAATAGAAAGGCGGATTGCTATGGCTTGTCGTGTAGACAGAGGGGGACTGGCAGTACATGGGTTAGTTAACTGCTTGCTGGAACCAAATCGAGGTTTCATGGACAGAACTAAAGTACTTGTAGCCAGAGTGTTAGTCAACACGACTTTTGCAAAAGTATCTGTTCAACTGACTATAATGCATGAGACGAAGCTGCTGAAAGGTACTGTCTTGAGAACTAATTTCCAAGTAAAAGAAGTAGAACCGGCAAAGGTAGCTTTTGTACAAGGTCTGTCTAGGAAAGTCGATGGTATACCACCCAAATAGCTTTTAAGTCAATTTGACTCTAAGAAAGCGACTTGATAGACAAAGAACAGAAGGCTTTGAAGCAGTTGTTGTTGTCGAACCAACAGCTATTTACAAGTGGGTCAAGTGATCGTGGAAGTACAGAAGTTGTAACACATACTATTAGGACAGGAGACACGTTGCCACAAAAACAGATAACAAGAAGATTACCTCACGCTCTTCAGTGGTTTGGAGAGAAACAAGTAAGTGAAGTGCTCAGTGAGTCCATGGGGTTCACCTGTAGCCTTGGTACGTAAGAAAGACGACACGTAAAGGTTTTGTGTTGATTACATAAAATTGAATAGCATAACAGTTAAAGATGCTTATCCCTTGACAAGAGTAGATAAAACGTTACAGTCATTTGGTGGAGCTTGCTATTTCTCGACTTTAGACTTTGCGAGTGGGTATTGGCAGGTAACAATGGATCGGGAGGATAAAACACGGCTTTCTCCACCAAACAACGCCATTTTGAATTCAACGTAATTCCATTTGGTCTTTGTAATGCTTCTGCCGCTTTGCAGAGGCTCATGGTATGTGTTCTAGCTGGGCTACAATGAAATTAATTATTGTTTAATATATCTTGATGATATAATTGTCTTTTCTACGACCTTTGACCAACATCTGTAGAAGCTGAGAGCTGTGTTTAGCAGACTTAGTGCTGCTGGGTTAAAGTTAAAGTCAAGCAAGTTTTGCTCTGGGCAGAAATAGGTTAATTATTTGGGTCATGTAGTTGAAATGGAAGGATTGCAACCTGTTCAATGGATAGTGCAAGCAGTTATGGACTTTCCCAGGCCAGTGGATGGTACCAGAGTACGTCGGTTTTTGGGCCTAGAAGGATATTATTGCCCCTTGGTTCTACACTTTTCGCCTGTTGCAGCTCCGTTGTTTAAGACACAAAGTGGTGGTGCTAATTTAACTAGACAGATGATTGCCAACAGTCATTTGAAGTCCTGAAACACAAGTTGAAAACTGGTCCAGTAATGGCTTTCCCCAGGTTTGAGGAAGACTCTGTGTTAGCTACGGATGCGAGTAAAGTAGGGTTAGGTGCAGTGTTGTCACAGAAGTACTGTGGAGAAGAACACGTAGTAGCCTATGCAAGTCGAGTGCTACAAAGGGCTGAGAAGAACTACAGCACAACAGGGAAGGAAGCATTGGCTGTAGTTTAAGAGGTGACAATCTTTCGTCTATATTTATACGGAAGGCGGCTCAAACTCCGGACAGATCATTGTCTATTGCAATAGTTACGTCCATGCAAGGAACTGAGAAAAAGAATGGCGAGGTGGTTACTCACACTAAGTGAATACAAATGATTGATTCAGTACAGAGGAGGAAATCAGAATCGTGCATTGTCCAGAATATCATCTACACATCTAGGAAGGAAAGATGATGGTACCAATAGACTTGAAGAGTCGCTACGTCCTATCTCTGAACAAAAGACAGATCAAACAGAAAGTAGTCAAGGATGTGCAGCAGTTGGATTACACCATCTTGGACAGGTGAAGAGTTACAGATGAGACAGCTGGCAGATCTTTTACTGTCAAACGTTTTGAACTGTTTTCCTGCTATGCCAGTGCAAGATCAACTAGAGAATAGAGAATAAGCAATAGGTGCAGTGCGGTTGCGAAGGTGTGACATCATCTAGGGTTGTATCGATTTCGAACAGTGAACAGAAAGGACAAGAAGAACGACAATTGTTGGTAGTACCTGACTCTATGGTACCTGAAGTTTTAGCAACGTTGCATAACCATGGCGGCTACTTTCGAGTGGATAAAACGCTTAATAGAGTTGCTAAAACGGTTTTGTAGGCCAGGCTAAACAGGTGCAGTTGAGAGCTATGTAGCAAGTATTGTAAAGGGTCAGCAAAAGAAGATGCCAGCAAAGAAAGCTAAAGCAGCTTTGCAGACTGTTCCAGTTGTAGGACCATTTGAAATGCTTGCGATCGACTTTCTATGACATTTACCAACGACAGAACAAGGCAAAAAGTAAATTTTGGTTGCTGCAGACTACTTCACCAAGTGGACTGAAGCATTTCCGTTACAAGAACAAACGACAAAAACAACAGCAGAGACCTTTGGTAAAATGATGTCATTACGCGATTTTGGAGGCCTGTAGTTCTTCATAGTGACCAAGGACGCAATTTTGAAAGCGCTCTATGTTCGTGAAGTATGCAAACCCTTGGGAATTCGTAAGTAATGAACAACAGCATATCATCCACAGTGGGATGGGTTTGTTGAACGAATGAACAGGACTTTGGTAGAGTCTCTGTCCAGTATGTAGACACCCATCAGAAGGATTGGGACAGGTGGACAGCAACTGCATTGTTTGCATATCGCACTTCAGCACAGAGATCTACTGTGTACAGTCATTATGAATTAATGTTTGGAAGAACAGCACGGTTGCCAGTGGATACAGAGCTGGATCAGCGACCCCTTCGCCTGATACAACAGATGAGTACTTGAGTAAGTTGACAGGAAACCTGAGACAATCTAGAGAGATTGTAGATGAAGAGGTCACTGAAGCTCAAGACAGACAGCACAGGAATTATGATGGAAGTAAAGGAGCTCAATATGAAGTAGGTGATTTTGTGTTGCTGCATAGTCCAGCATTGACGGAAGGTACTGTTTGGAAGTTGTACTGCAGTTACGAAGTATCGTATCAAGTCATGAGGCAAGTAGGCCAGAATAACTACGAGATTCAAAAGGTGGGAAAGGAAAGAGAAAGGGAAACGTGTTCATAGTAACGCACTAAACGTGTTCCACAGAAGAGCTCGAGAAGTGAAATTACCAGCAGATCAGCAGTTTTCTCTGGTAGCCTGCATGAAGAGACAGTGAAACATGTCCGATATACGCACCAATGTCTAGGCTTCGTAACGCTACCTGTACGACTAGAATCGCACAACGTTAGCTAGCGCACTAGCAAAATATAAAGGATAACGTCTGTAAACAGCTTGGACGCGGGTGTATCCTAATTGTGGACATTGTTTTCTCCGTTACAGAAAGCGACTGAGCCTGAGTAACAGCTGGACTAGATACCGGAATGGTTGCCTCACAATCTGGTATTTTGGGCCGCAATCAAAACCATGTTCTGTGGTGTATCACCTCTGTGTAAAATGGCGTCGTGCCTTTCAAATTTTGCAGAAACCAAGTGTTCTGTTTACGATACAATGCAGGAGACGATCAATCATGTTTAGATGAACGTCTGAACTGCAAACTGTGGTTCTAGCATCTTCTTGTGTTGCTGCTTGAGCTGATTATCGATATCAGACAAGGTAGTTTTGACCTTCCATCTATCCTAAGTGAGTCTGTAGGTTATAATTTTGTGTCTTATTGTTGCCAGATCTAGTAGCAGTGAAGACAGTCAAATTCTGAATGGATTACGAATGTCGCTGATATTGACATTGCACCTACTTTGTTCGTTCTCCAGATGTAGCAGCAGTGAAAACAGCTAGATTGTCAGTGGATTACTGATGTCTAGATCTAGTATGAGTGAAGATATTCAGCTGTTTACTGGACTGGAAATACACGTTCGCTCCATGCACATAGTGCGCTTCTTTAGCACGTTACAGTCAACGTAACTATAGGCTCAAAACTTTACCAAGGTACTCGATAATTGCTTAAATAACGTCAGGGCACTTTCATGATCCGACAAAAGGTCGATTCGTATACCTCAAATTTGTGGACGTGATGGGAGGAACCTTGTACGTGCTAACAGTTTCACAGGTGAATCGTCGTGATACACAACAGAACATGGTTGTGATTGCGGCGCAAAATATCAGCTTGTGCGGCAACCATTCAGGTATCTAGTCCAGCTGTTACTCAAACCCAGTCGTTATCTGTGGCGGAGAAAAAATGTCCACAATTAGGATACACGCCGTTTGGGCTGTTCACAGACGTTGTCCCGTATATTTTGCTAGTGCGATAGCAGACGTTGTGCGATTCTAGTCGTACAGGTATTGTTCCAAAGCTTAGACATTGGTACGTACATCGGACATGTTTCCCTCTCTCTCCGTTGCAGTTTACCAGAGAAACAGCGTTTGTAACTCAAATTATCGGGGAGTGTCCACAATTAGGAACACCTTCCCTACTACGGCAGAACGTGAAAGCTGAGAGACAAAATACTCGCAAGTCCGGGATCATATCTCGATCTCTCTCGGTCGCTTTTCTACAAGACGAATTGAGACGATAGTCGTGTCTGTTGAAAAGTTCGCTTTGTATTTTTATGCCACTGAATAGCCGGTTAACCGTTTTTATAAATTTAGCTTTTACTGTTGCATGGCGGTGAGAAAGGTGATAGCCTACGGGATCCGGATGGACAAAATCTCGGTCACTCGAGTTTGATAAAGACGGGTTCCTCAGTAGGTTGTATTGTGTGATTTTTAGTCTAGTGTTGTTCTAGAGCTACATTAGACTAAATAGTGTCACAAATGTGCTATATTGTCACAAGTGTGCCTGTCTAATTAATTTTCTATTTCTATCACTTCAAATATGCATGATTGCAATGTGATGTCGGAATTTTGCATTTGTTGACAGTTAACCAGAGAGTAGTCCTATAGATACATGTTTCTACATTCTTGACTGGCAGATATAGTGATTCTTTATCTCGGAGGGGATGATTGATGATTCTATGAAGCAGAATTGCACACAGACTGCTTTATATTTATCGTTACGAGAGTTATAGATATATGCTGAGAACTTAAGAAAATGGTGACATGTTGCCAAACAATAAACTATTTTTCTCATAACACAGTTCTGAGTTCCATGAGCCAGTTATGAAGTTGTGAGAAAGAAAGAGTCCAGTGAAGATACCCAATTAACCATTCTGTATAACCAAGCAGTGTTGTTGACAATAACTGCTGTAGCTAAAATCTTACAATCAACGAGATCGTAGTACATACACAGTTTATGCAGAGTTCTGGCATACTGAAAAGGCATCTTGTGATATTCAACTTGTACCAGAATGGATTCAATGTATATCTCCATGATGATCAATCTATCACTCACAAATCTGCTAGCTATATGACTAAACCAGATGTACAAAATAGATTTTATCTTAATTATTATTCAAAAACATAATTTAGACAGAGCAGCTATATATTAAGCAACTGTTTATTCATTGTTAAAACTTTTACCTGTCTCAGTGACAAATAATATCACACCAAATATAATAAGTTAAAAATTCAAAAGATCTCAACAAGGGTAATAAATTGTTAACTACTAGTAGGTGTGTGCTTTGTTGTGCATGCATGCAGTCTCAGGTTTGTTTTGATATCTAGTCCTAGGATACGGAACGGCACAATCGAAACACGGCCTGCATGACTCGATCTAGTTGCATACCATCAAGTTATCTACATTCTTGAGTTCGTCAGTAGCATTAGTTAAACTTTAATCGACTGCCTTTTGGCGTCTTTTGCAGACATGAAAAACCATTTTCTGATCTCTGTCGTGACTCTGCACGTCATTTTGAGTGTTAATGTAACATTGAGACTTGACAGACGTGAACTGTGGGTACGAACTTGCGTACGTAGTACGATATATCGATTGTATGTGTTCTGTGTGGTATACGCACTTACCAAATGGTTTAGTTTGCACCTCCTGAATACTTCCTAGAATGTGCGTCGTCTAGGTAATGATCGACATGAAGAGGAAGTCTTTAAACTAGTCTGGTGGTATTCTTACTGAGAGGTAGGAAGGGAATGCATGATTTCATCTTGAGTTCTGACTTTGCAATGCATCATTTTGGGAGCTGCAGCAGGAATTGAAGGAAAGCAGAACTGCATCAAGTACATATGTATATATATATATATATATATATATATATATATATATATATATATATATATATATACATATATATACATATATAATATACAAGAACATATATATATATACTAATGCTCAAATAAATTTTTAAAAACCTTATTCATCTTTTCCAATTACTTAAAGTGTAAGCTGAATTTCAAATTGAAAAATTTTCGCACTTCTCTACTGTATGGCTCTCAATTCTTTGAGTAAAGAGTTGAACAGAACCGGTTACGGCTACCGGATGACCGCTGGGCTTGGTGAGACTGCAAAACGTCAGCTCATCAGTCATCTACTTTACATTGATGATCTGAAGCTGTATGGCAGAAACTCTGATCAGTTGGACGGGTTGTTGCACACGGTTGGTACCTTCTCTGATGACGTCCAGATGAAGTTTGTTCTGGACAAATGTTGTGTTGCACACTTTGTCAACGGCAGGCTATCTGGACACAACTGTGGAGTGACAGTAGGAAAAACGGAAACCAACAACTGTCTGGGACCGGGTCAAGTCTACAAGTACTTGGGTGTAGATGAGAGTAACGGTATCATCACAGCGTAATTTGGGATAAACTCCGTCGTGAGTACTTCCGCAAAGTGATGGTAGTTCTCCAGACTGAGTTGCATGGTCGGAACAAGATTCTAGCCATCAATGGGTTTGCACTACCGATTCTCACTTACAGTTTTGGCGTCATTCTTGGGGGTGCACGGACCTGCACCAGCTCAATCGACGGACAGGAACGAATCAGCCACATGTGCATCAGAAACCTGTATACGCAATGTTGACTTCCTGCAGCTGAGGAGGGGCTTCTAGAGTATTGGAACCGAACTATGGGGACTACCGTGTTATGGCATCTGTCTACACAGAGTACTTTACCGCTCAATATTCTGGTGTCTATAAGTAATATTAACCATGGATCAACGAATCAGCTCTTCCGTTCTACTGTCCACTGCGGTTTGCTGCAAATTTCCACGTATAAAATTCATAACCTAAAAGGCAACGCGCAACGCCATCCGGCATAGAAAATGAGCCGAAATACGTCACATATACAAAGTGCATGCACTATACAAACGGTTTGTTCTATATCTAGAAACATGTAGACTACCAGTTGACTCGATAGAGATCAGATCACTTGCCTGCTCACTCACCTAAGCTGAGAATTTCTGATCGACCAACATGGTTTAGAGATGCATTGCAACTCGAGAGATTTATAGAATAAAACTTGTCTCTTATACAAGATCTGTTCAAATGCGATCTTTCTGTGTACACCCGTCATTATGTATCGAGTTCTACTGACTTTTGAAACATACCGATACTGATAATTCTAGACCAACCCCTCTCGCATGCTTCTACGTTTCCACAAATATTCCATGAAGAAGTTAGTCAACGGCAGGTCAAACCGCAGCAAATGTGCAACGCCTACGAATATGGATAAAATAATGCTGCGGTGACTAAATAACATTGATTTGCATGTATTTTGGGTTTTAAAGACAAACCTTGCAAAGTACGATCGAGGCCAAAGAGTCGGACTAGATTTATTGAACAAATAGCCAATCAGAAATGTAAACAGAATTTTGATGTTTGTTCGTGAAGATTAGACAGAGCATTAATAGTAATTATTAGAGCCGACGACTACTTCTCAAACCGTCTAGCCAATTCATCCCAGGTTGACTTCCACATTTATTAAAGGTTGTAAATTTTTAGTGTTTACTAAATTGAAGTTAGTGGTGCCAGGTTGATTGATGTGTTATGTGAACTACACATGCAGGAACTTCCATTGAGTAAGCCAATAGTATCTGAAATCAAAATCAATGGCCCGTAACAAGCAAATACAAAGAAGTGGACCTAACGTGCGCTAGCAAGATTGGCCTGATCAGTGATTAGAACACGTTAGAGTACATGGCTAGTTGTCTGGCCAATAATCAGTTTAACATCTATTTACAAAATAATTTTGTGACTATCTTGCATAATGTGTAGTTAACATGTATGTGATCAATAAATCTATGTTGTTTGTACTGTAGATAGGTACATTAAAAATCTGAAATTGAATTTTTCGAAATAGGCATCTTGTAAAATGTTTACTCTAGAAAATATTGGTCAGACCTGCTCCTACAGCCCTGAATCAATAATTCAAGCATGTGATTAACCTTTTGACAGGGCGAAGACCGAGCAATGCAGCTAGTTTAGTAAATAAACTCCAAGTAAAGGTTTTACTTTATACACATGCCAACCCACTCAGACAATTTCAACACAGCGCCGTAGGGAAGTAAAACAAACAAACCAAAACTCTCCACCGGTCCGTCAAAAGTAGCAATCTACAAGCAATCACCATAGTTTATGCTGGAAGTCAAAATCACCAGATTTACGCAAAGAATATGAAATTAAATGCATATATCAATTATCTTAACCTAGTATGTTTTCAGGCGCGTCAGAGCTCCATTTAGCAATACTTCCGAGTGCCAACTCGATCAATTCATAATCTATAGGTCAGACCACAGGCTTCCTCGTTGTCATTTCTTAGCACCTTGTGTTACCTTACAGAAACGTGTGTAAGTAAGAGAAGAGAAGCATGCCAGGACATATTGTCTGCGCCATTCTGTTTCCAGTATAGAGACACGCGTTCCGAAGACATCAGATCCAGTCGTTGAAATGGCTTACATTTGTTGTATAGATGCTGGTGGGAGTGTGTCTCGCAAACGACCAGAGTTGTCTCGTAAGGACACTGTTCCAAGAGGTACGTGCATACAACAGAAAAGCAACAATGTGACTATACGTACCTCCTCTATATATGTATACGTGCTAGTTTTTGTTTGGTGTGTGTAGGTATCAGCATTGCAAGGAAACGTAGAGGTAAGACAGTTTCATTGCTGGCATGCTTAGGTGTCAGTCAGTAAGTGTCCGAGGAGGGCGGCGGGCAAATTTGATATGTGAACCCTGCAAAGTATGGCTGCTGACAACTTCTGGCCACCACTGTCTGTTGGCTAACTTTAGACGACCCTCTACATGTGCATATATATATATATACATGCAGTCTATACATGCAGTATATACATGACCTCAACAGAAGATGACCCAAGTACTTAGTGACATTTGCAAATCACTGAATTTCAAACTTATGGCTCCCACAGTACGTTTGCCAGCCCCCCTCCGAAACTTAATAATGACCGGCTCCTTCTCTACACATGCGCGTACTCAATTGCTTGCATGGGATGTGATTCAAAATGTGTTGAGCAAGCGGGCACTTAATAATAAATCAAAGCATGCGAAGTCATTTTGCCTTATGAACAAGATTTGAGAAGCAACTACTGCATGAGTTCAGATGCAGCCCAATGACACTCTTCAAGGATCAACACGCATGTGTATAGTAGGCCTTCATTTGTTTTCGGTGATCCTTCAATACAACTACCGTAGCAACGGAGTGATATCACATGATCTTGTCTCCGAAAAAGAAACCGGATAACACGTGACAAACTAGTTTGACACCCTACTGATTTCGTGAATGGTGGTTGGTCGACTGTAAATATTATCACATTTGAGTTGCTTTGGAGTATGATAACGGGTACGCAGGCCCGAATCCAGATGGGGGTTTAGGGAGTTCAACCCCTTCTTTCTAATAGGCGTGGTTCAATAATTTTACATAATTTCATTAGAAAAGAGAAAATTAGTAATGCTATAAATAACTGCTACCAGGTCAACCCCCTCTTTCAAAATTCCTGGATCCGGCCTGGGTACGGTAGGGTCTGGCTACGCGAGGGTTAATAAACGACCAAATTTGGTAACCATTTCCATAACTAATTGCATTTAAGCTGCTTAGCTAACTCATGCGGAGTGTTTGCACTGTAGTTCTTCTTCCTTTACCTTATTGCAGAAGTTTCTTTTAGAAATCCACAGGCAGAAGTGCCTGTTTGAAGACTGCGCAGGCATCCTGAGATGTCCACATAGTATACGGCCCTGTTGAGATCTAGTTTCTAATGCGTCGTCTTCTAATCCACGACAGGAGACGAGCAGCACAGAGAATCTGCGCGATGCTCCTGAGCGCGACGTCAACATGACCTTATCTAACGTGGAGTCCCTGAGCTCGCTTCTCAACACAGTAACTAGCATCGTGAATGCCTGCATGCATAGCTACTAAATAAAAAGCGTTTTGACTTTCCGTTCAAGGTCTTTGTTGCATGCACTGCAGTCCTACTAGATTTGGCAGTTGCAAGTAAAATAGGATGAGAAATAATATACAATTTATAATTATTGACGAATATGTGGGTCTCTTGCGATTGTGGCTAACTTGCAGTTCCCATGCAAAAGGAGTTCAAATTTCTACTTCTCACAAAAATAAATATAGAAATCTCAAAATATATTATTTATTTATTATTATTGTTAACTAACCTGTGCAGATACAGGGGCCAGTGAGATAGTACAACTTTATGGCAACAACAACAAAACCTGTTAACACTCTAGAGTAATAAAGATATTTGTATTACAATATTACTAGCCTTTTAAAAGTATGGCCACCAAGACCCGTTTTTTACTTTGACTAAAAGTTAAATGTTAAACGATTAATTTTAACGAAAGCCATATTTTTGGAATCATTTGGTTAATCCCATACCATGCACAGCCTTCCAGATGAGACTGCGACACCAAACCAATTTGTTGTGTACATATTCTAGAATTTCATTATTTTTCATTGCAGGAATTAACAGCAGACTTACAGAATGAAAAAGAAGAGAGAAACAAACTGCAGGTCAACAATTCTGCTACGTTACAGATTGTCTAATTAATACATACTTTGACATGACATTAATTTTATAGAAAGAAAACGCTGAATTGAGAAACATTACTGCTCTGGTTCTAACAGACAATATGCTTCTTAACCAAAACTTGACAGTGAGTTGTTATATTAGCGGTTAAAATGAATGATTGTATGCATGTGCTTGTGTGTGTATGTCATGGTTTGCGCTTGTGTGTGTGTGTGTGTGTGTGTGTGTGTGTGTGTGTGTGTGTGTGTGTGTGTGTGTGTGTGTATGTGTGTGGTGTGTGTGTGTGTGTGTGTGTGGGTGTGGGTGTGCGTGGGTGTGTGTGTGTGTGTGTGTGTGTGTGTGTGTGTGTGTGTGTGTGTGTGTGTGTTACGCGCGTACTCAGGATGTATTTGGTAGGATTTCCAGGAGTTAACATTAATACGAGAAATTAATATCCATAACACAATGTGGTAGTGGTTATCATTCATTTTATATGCATACGGGTCTTAATTGAACCTTGTCGCTATCACACAGCGTCAACAATTGTTACGTACAATTCTAAAGAGTCTCGTTCAGTAATCGCGCTAGTAGTCACTGGCGTAAAAGGAAAAGTTACGCACACCTTTTCAACACACATGCAAGGACAAAAATCAGGGTACTTTAGTCACATTTTTGAATTTACCACTAGATCTGGTTGTCTCAAACTTCCAAACCAATTTTTGCACCTCGCGTATTTCGATCCCCGAGGCAAATGAAATACGAGGGTATTTTACGCGTGGTAGTTAGCGCACGTTAGGCAGATCACTTTCTTGCTTGTTTTGTAATGAGCCTGGCTGTCATACTACTGCATATCTAGAGAACGTGCTTTTGTTTGATTACTTTTTTATTCTCGTAAATTCATTATAAGAGAAGCATTCTGTGGACGGTCTTGCTACAGTGTGAGAGAACTCAATAGTTATCTAACCGGTATGCTTACCTATGCACTTTGTTTTGCAGCTGAATCGGTTGATTATTAGAAGGTTACAATACCTGATGTGTTAATTGGGACGTGTCCTGTAGCAAACTTTAGACGACACTCTAAACGCTTTTCTCTGGATATTAATTAAACGAAAAAGCTAAAACTAAACAATTAACCAAGCAAATAGCTCGTTCTCTCCACGTAAGCCGTAAATTCTGCTTGAAAGTATGACGGAAGAATAGGTCTACTGAAGACAATTTTATTCAAGAGAGGTACAAATTACGGCAAGAAGGCAAATCTTCCAAATATCTTCGCATTCACATTCTGCGTGCATTCTCGATATCCAACGTAAGTTAGTACAGTGGGCGAATCCTAATCTATAGCGGGGCAGCATGTGGGGGTTGCACATAATATCGCTTACAAAAGCGAAGATGACGGAGTAACTTATCCTTTCGATCATTTTTCTACTCATAATTCTTAAGCTCATTTTTGTTAGACTTATTCATTAGGAATGCGACCATACATAAACGGTTTTTGAATAATTAACCAAAGTTTGGCAAAATTGCAACTTTCTATGATCGCAAAGAACATAAAGAAGACCGTTGAAGAAATGACAAAGAAACTAGAAAAACAAGAAGAAATATCTAGTGAGCTGAAGGTTGTTCTATTTTTGACCATTTTTCTGGCTAGTCAACCGATGGACCTAAAAATGTTATAGAATGTGTCGTCAGCATTGCAAAGAGACGCTGCACAAAGTAAACAGGACATTACGGTACAAAACAGTCTTAAAGAGTGTGCGAGATACTGTAAGTAATTTGCTTTTGTTTTAGTCTCTAGCAGCTGTTGTTGATCAACTTCAAGTTTCTGCAAATACTACATTTCAAGTAAGCCAATATTAAATTAAGTAATCAACCCAGGCTGAGAAACTATAGATGAAATATGCGAGGGCCAGATGTGGGTAACAATACTACTTTATATAGAGGTCTGCAGATGTTTCCAATTCTACGATATCTGTAACGTACGTGAGGTGGGGACGCACATCTTGTCCACAACGTGCAAATCTGGTGTACAAAGGACGAGTTGGCGGGGGACTTTATATTAATCCCGGAAGTGGAGTTAATGCGCTGTGTCTTCCTGAAAATCCAATCTATGACAGCGTCTTCAATGATCCTCAAACTGTTGATCGCATATACAACGCAGAGTACGAACTGCACGACTACAATCCTTTTCCTGGAGTTCAACCGAATGACGACGTCCCATGTGCCGTTTGCAATGTCGATTTGAAGAGTACAAAAATTATGATTGCCGCAAGAAACGAATGTCCTCCTCGATGGCAGAAAGAGTATGCAGGATATCTCATGTCTGGCCATTATAATCACGGTCACTCAATCGAGTATCTGTGCGTTGATCATGACGCAGAAGCTGTGCCTGGCACCGGTGCCAATCACGACGGCATGCTTTTGTACTTTGTTGACGGAGTATGTGGAGGTCATCTTCAGTGTGGTCCTTACATCAGTGATCAAGATCTGACGTGCGTTGTCTGCACTAAGTAAGCAAGACTGAAAAAGAAAGACAATTAACGGATTCTTCTAACAGTGTACGGGAATAAGTGCATGCTAAACAAGTTCTGTCAGTGTGGTCAATTCTAGTGTAATTTGAAGTTGTGTCATCGTTTAATGAGTTTATATACTTGCTAAATGTTCTCTTAAATCACATAATTAATATAGAACTAAATAATTGGCATAGTGAACTAATTAATGATGTCCGGGAGAACCGTACTAGTGGTAGCACCCCTTATGTATAGTACCAGTACGGATGCAAATAATCTAAAATGGCTGCCAATTTGTTGGAAGCCAGTTCCCCATAACTCATTATAGTGTTTGAGCTCACACGTTCCTAATGCCGCGCCTCCCAGAGAAGGCATGTCCACGAGCATGCGTGCAATTTTCCGCCGGGCTTGCGCAGTCTTCATCCGCATTGTTTTCGTTGGCGCCACGAGCAGTGGGCTTGATAGCTTCCAGATATCCGATCACCAAACTACGGCAACCGGAACTGTACATCTGAGTGAAGCTCAGCTAAGTTTACAGCGGAACAATTTCTCTGCGCGAGGTCCACCAATGAGCCGGGCAATCCACCAGAGGAACAGCAACACAGATAATCGGGTACGAATAACAGGCTAGTTGTGTTGGTAGCGTTGCCATGCCTCAGAAAAACGCGGGAATTTGGATCTGGACTTGCAAGAGCTAGGATAGGTGGGCCGCAGTCCGTTGCTGGTGACGCCGTAGGAGGCCATGAGTTTAGTGCGACTCAAGTGCGTAGAAGTAATAGCCCGACTATGAATCCTACTCCATGACACTCTCCCCGCCACTCAGCAGCACAGGAGCATGACGCGGTAATCGGAGCATGGTCGTAATAACCATGACGGGAGCGGTTGATCGGACAGAGTTACAATCTATGACACGTGAAGGAAATGCGTGGCAGCAACAGCACTAGAATATACCCAAAGTCTGTATGCGTACTAAAGTTGGTTGGGCTGCAGCCCGGGGATCTTATTGCCGAGCAGCTTGTCATGGAGAATTGCGCATTGGCAAGGCGTGACCGCAGCAGCCGCCATCGAGTATACAGACAGCGTAGCTGCAGCTCCTGGGTGGCATGATCTAACAGTGGTTGCGCCGCAACCTTGCTCTAAGTGGCTAACAGTGGTTGGGCAGCAGCCATGCCCTAGCTAATTGGTAAATTAACAGTAGTTGGACAGCAGCCCAGAGACATATACGTATTTGATACGCAAGGCATTGCTTGGCAGCAGCAGACTCGAGTGTAGCCAAGTTGGTACGCGGTAATTAAGCATCCCTGAGAACGTACATCACATAGCTGAGTGTTCTGTCATGGAGAATGACGCGAAAAGGAAGACGCGGCCACAGGGAATATGCAGCGAAACCTACGTAACCTAGCTAGGCTATTCCATGGGTTTTTTGGGTTCCTGTTAAAAATAACCTATGTAACACAACGTGCGGGAATCTGACACCCTCCTAGCTCACGACCTGATGCGTACGCTGCAGCTAGACAGATTGCAAACCAATAGAATATAGCGGAGATGACCTCATGCAACTGTTCTGTGCTTTCTAGCAGCATTGCACCAGTGCAGACAAGTCTGTGGACCGAAGTCCACAGAACCCACTGTAACCTTCGCAACACAAGCAAAAGCCAATGCAGTTGAAACCAACTATCTCTAGACAGCGCTCGAAAGTACAAGAGCAAGCTACCTGCAGCTGAACGATGGCAAGAAATCAAGTAGGTCTTTCAGCATTCGGTCTATGCTAGTAACACATAGAGATGAACTGCGATTCACCTCGAGCTCGTGTTCTAGGACAAATCAAAAACCATTTCTAGCACATCGGGACGATGGATCTGTTCTCGCAATCGAAATGTGTATCTACACCCCAAAACGGCAAATCGATTGGCCGATCGCGAGTGCTACAACAGCGCATTCTGTCAACGCTAGCTCTAAGCTCGTGGCGGGAAAATCAAATGACATTACTAAAAAGATCATCAAAGGCGGCACGCTTCGACCGCTTTAAATTGGCACTGAAGACAGCAGGTTAGCTGCAGAAATGAACTAAGTGTATACAGACGGTAGGCCTACTGGTCATGTAAGAATGGCGGGATTCCGCGGCAATAGACATGCAGCGCGTATTTACAGTTACTAGCCTATATCATAGTTATGCTCCATACCAAATAATTCAAATCGTCGATAGGTACAGCAAGCCCTACCGTGTAGCCAAGCCTAAGCGAGGTACCTACAATCCGTCTGAATCAATGAAGTGGATTCAGCATACGTGTCATTGTTGCAAAGAGTTTGTGCGTTTCTTCCAAACAGAAGAGCAGCGATTAGCGCTGATGAAGTGCCTTCGTCACAAACCTCCTTCTCTTCCACCTCCCAAACACCTCCGGGCTTCTGGGATCGAGGCACACCTTTTTGTCCGCATGTGGATGGAAGTCCGAGGGCTCTGAAGATAAGAAAGGTTGAAACACTGCCAGATACACCAGGAGACATGTTGGGGTGGGATTCTGAATAACAGAAACGTTAAATTTTGACACATTTAACTATTTCATTTTATTTCCAAGTTTCAAAAGTTTAGCTAATAGCACTACTAGTAGATGTGCACCTATCATATTATGTGCACACCACACACAGACACAGACACACAGACACGCAGCAGGAAGAATGACCTTTATTGATGTACACAAACAGCCTTTAATCCAGTTGACTGTGCACTCCCAACTTTCTGTACGTGTCTGCTTCCACAGCTACTTGGTGCAAGTCTCTACAGCAAACAGAAAAAATTCTGATCTCAAATATAGTACCTGTAGTAGTTTTGTAATGTGACCATTAGGCAAACATGATGCCATTACTGTGTTAGCAGAACGAATCACCATGCCATAGAACCTTGGAAGGACTACCTTCTTGCAAACTGCAGTGCTCACTGTCGCGCTTGACCCAGGTGGAAATAATCGCACCAGGAACTGACAAGCCACTTGATGATCAGGTTGCACTTTGCCGCTAAAACAGGTTTGTTGTGTTTTCAACCATATCTTGAGCATATTCGACAATCTCTTGGCCCAAAGCTATATAACAGTCATGTTCATAAGCGACATTATACAAGAACTGCGAGACAGTATATATATATATATATATATATATATATATATATATATATATATATATATATATATATATATTGATATATCATGTGCTTAGTTACTCCATGCGCTTCGTCTTCAGCTTCAGTAGTTGGCAATGCATCATTATCCTTGTAACATTGGACAAACTCTCATTGGATTTCACAGAAAGCCAAAGTTCGTTCAATGTTCTTGCCATTGTTGGGTGTTTTTGTATAACGTTGCACTGCCCGCTCATAACAGTAGCACCAATCATTATCTAAACTCCCGAAACGCTTTACACAATCCCGCAGGTGCACTAAGTTATGTACTATGACTTAGCAGGCCTTGAGTCCATATTCTGCTTTAAGCAAACTGTTGTGTCTCAAGCATAACTGATAGAGAACGTTTGCTCTCTCTTCAGTCGAGCCATTGCGCCCATCACCATACAAATACTCTATGATCCTTAACTTGCATTGCCAGATCTCAGAGCGCTCCTTTGAAGTCAGATCATAACGGAGTGGTTCTGATACTGGGTAGGCCAACTTTTTCCATTCTTCAGATAAAAATAATCAATTGATAAAACCATTGTAAATAGATATAACTGCGCTACCTTTCCAAAATCCAATATGTAAAGTATTTGGGGGATGTGTAAAGCCCTCATTTCTAAAGCACAATAATCCACATCTTCAGCAACCCAACAAGGGAGCAGAATTAATAAATAAATAAACTTTAAGCAGGCAGACTGACAAACAAACAGACAAACAGACATAGACTCTTAGGCTCCACTTTCGGACTATTATTCTTTCTTGTGTTTGCATGCATCTATAGTCTGAAGATTTTAGAACCTTGTAATTGATGTGTTCACAGATAAACACACATACAGCCAGACAGACAAACAAACAAACAAACAAATTGACAAACATACCAACAGAAAAACATTGCAGACCGACAAACAAACAAACTGTCACATATGCAGAGAAGCAAACAGACTCACCAATAAGTCACATACACTGCAAAACTTAGAACAGCTACCTGCAGTCCATGACAATTTGGCCAGTCTCACTGAAAGCAGTTTAAACATAAGACTTTGAGCTGTGCCTTAATTCTTCACCCTCTAGCTCATCGAACGTTCGTTGGAAATCGTGTTTGACAACCCCTAGTGGCAAACTATGCTGCGCATCAATTACGAAGTCTGTTGTCAAGTTGAATCCATAAAGATTGTAGAACTGGTGGAAAATAGTAGTGCCCTTGAAACCTAGTTCTTTAGCAATGCTGTGCGTCACTGACTGTCTTTCCTCTTGATCAACAGAGGCCAGTGAATCTAAAAGTGCTGAAGTAAGTTCTCTCCTCTGCTTAGACGGCTTGCTAATTGATTGTAATTGCCATAATTGTAATGTGTTGACCGTAATGCCATCTCTCCTAAACACAACTTTTAAGTGCCTGTTACAAAGGAAGTACACACACACACACACACACACACACACACACACACACACACACACACACACACACACACACACACACACACACACACACACACACACGGTTTACACCTTCAATAGTACAAAAGCGACAAGGTTTCTTCCGGCAAAATATCCCTTTTGACACTTTACATTGTGCAACGTGATCACCAGTCCACATGAGAAGAATATGGTAAAGCTTTGCAGGTCTTTTTACATAACCGGATAACGATAAAGCATTGTTGACATCAATACCTACAAAAAATTTCCAGAACTATTAAGTCCACCATGCTCTATGCTAAGTTTAAACTATATTTATGTTATGATATATGCGTGATTCACAAGCATAACTATTATTATAACCTGACGTCGCACTCATTAAAATGCATACCTAATTAACTATGCATACCGACCTTCAATAAATCCATTAATAGTCTACTCACAAAACGGAGCCATGAAAGGATCGAGTAAGACAGATAGCTGCTTTGGAAGCAAGTAAGTTGGAATAAATCCAAGTACAAACACTTGATCATCATGATTTTTATCCTTCTTTGACATTGCTGCTACACTGACTGTAATTGTTCCTGTGTCATTCAATGACACACAAACACAATGCGACAAAATCTCACAAATGAAGAAAAACTGATACTGTCATAACAAAGTTTCTCTACATAGATAATGTATGAATCATAAGAATGGATACTGGATAACTAATTGCATGCACATTATTCTAAATATAAATACTAAAAATCATAATTTAGTAAATCTATGATTGCACATGTAAATTATCTAATATTGTTCCAACCAGAGAAAACAACACACAAATCAGATTTCCCTTAACACAGCCATGAGAGGGCTTTTTAATGGTTGTCATCCATTCCAGTGACCTAAACAATCACAATTCGTTTACACTGCCTTGCCAGACACACTGAGATAATAACAAACCAACGTAGGCAATATTTATTGGATCTCAAAAAGTGTTCTTAGACACTATCTTGTTCTCACAGTAACACAGTGGACAGGTCACTGATATTAGTCCTGAGTCATCAATCGAGTGAGATCCAAGAATCAACTGTGCTGATAACATGCAGACCATTGCAACCAAGTGTGATGCATCTAGCAGGCAATGTCCGCTCCTTAGAAAAAAAGTGTTTGACTTTATAATAAATACTATAAACCGCACTTCAACAACCAGCACAAACCATGTCTGGATCCCAGAAATGAGACCTAAGGAAATCTTTGATCATCCCACACTTCCTTTTGCAAGAAATAACCCAAGAGTTGTTGTCATTTTCCAAGTGCTCTTGCTGGAGCCAATGAGCCTTTTCTTTCCAATGGCCAATCATTTTCTCACACATATGATTTTGCAACATCCAATTTCGAAGTTTGTCGATCACACTTAAATATTAATATTTAACAATGCCTTATATCCGAAATATTCGCAGAAGTCACTGTCAGAGGACTAGAGATCGTAATGACATGGATGATCACTGTGAAGGCAAATGTAATAGAGTCGTGGTTGACTGTACCCAAAACTTACGAGATCTTTCTGCACTGATTGCCAAGAAGTTGGAAAAACAGGCATATCAGGTGTTTCTCTAATACCTTTTCAGGTATTTCTCTGATACCATTTGCCAATTTCAAAAAATCTTCAAAACACTTTATAGACATATTGCACAACCCCTACAGTTGCAGTAGGTCCATAACTGCTTTACAATAAGAAAAATTTTGCCCATTTCCGTCTCCTTCTTCGTATTCTTGAGGGAACTGTTCTTGTTCATCGATTTTCTGTTGAGGGCTCTGGGGCCTACACAAAACTGCAAATAGTTGCTGTCCATTCTAACATTCTAAAGCATGGCGATATGCTGTCTTTCTGGACACTGGCATAAAGTTGCAAGAATCACAAGGGCAGTGACAATGCTGGACAGACACACCTCCACAGTCACAAATCATGGAATTTACCAATGGGAGCAGGGCACACTCGTTTAGCAGCATGAAGTGATGCATTAGAAGCTACACGTGCAACATCACAGAATTTAGATATCTATATATACAAAGACACTGCTAATTGTTCTTACCAGCCATATCCTTTGCCACCAATCTCTATCCTAAGGTCATAACAGTGTTTAGCTTCAATTAGACGGTTGAGTCTTGTCAAAATCAGCAGATTGTAGCCCAGAGAGTAACCTACTTAGCTGTACATTAGGGAATAAAACTATTACTACTCAGTGAATTTGTAGGACAAAATACAAAGCATAACTGAACCAAGCCACTCTATAGACATCAACTACCTAGAAGCAACTTCAGCAATAGGATCGAAAACGCACCAATCAGCTTCAAGATACTGCCTGCGGACCTGAACGGGAGCCTTGGCCAGGCCAAACCTTTGATCCTCTTGATAGCCAATCACTATCAAGAAGTGTTAGATTACACAGATAATTAATATGCGGGAATTTTAATTCAACAGGCAGCTAAGCCAGTTCAGCTTGTCACCTTCCCGGCTATATTAGCCTTCACATACACAAATTCAGTAAAGACTTCACCACGATTGCCTTCGCAGAAGAGGATACCGAACTCCAAGAGCAAAATTTTGCTGCAAAAGAGCAAGAGATTGATGCCATCGACCTCATTCAGCCAACACACAAAAAAGTGTCGCTAGAAAAAGGTAATTTGCTAGAAATTTACTCACCAGTACTGTACTTACCAACATTGCAACAATTTTTCACCCATGCCCTTGCATTATTATTTCTTTACACTTTTGATCCTGGTCTGTGAAAGAAACGGCTATATGGCTAAGAACAGTTGGATGTGACGAAATTGTTACAGCTTGTTTTATTGGTGGGTTTGCACAGTCACTGCATGCTTGAGGCATTAATGAACAAAGTTGCACACTCCCTGTTGTTCTAGACTTAGGGAAAGAATTGAAGCACTAAAGAAACAAATTACGGTTAGGCAAATCAGTGGCAGCAGTCTGTCTAGATGTTTGGTCCACAAATTGCTTCTTCTTGCATGTAGAAGAACAGGAGAAAAGCGAATCAAAACCTATGAAAGTCGATTGCGTGTCAAATGCATATGGCAAGCTAACAAAGGAACGGCAAGCGTTTCTGAAAGCCCACCGTCCTTGGCTGTACAACTAGTACATGCAAAGTAAACGTACATTCACGTTCAAAAATACGACCTCCGTTGTCTTTAAAAATTCACCCTAATATGTTGATCTAGGCAAACGGTTCATCAAAAGCGAAGTGCGCAAACGCTTCCTCATCGCCACCACATTTGGGTCGGCGGAAGAGCAAGAGAAGATGGAAGCGCTGGTCAAAGACCTTGAAAACAAGTGCTCTGTGCCAGAAATCGGGTTTGGGCTAGGTACGAAGTCTCTGAAAAACAGTCGTAATTACAGTAAAATTACTATAGTAATTAGTATAGTGTTCTCACTTCATTGATTTGTAGTTGGAATCCACTGCCATGCTATTCACACAACCAGAGAAGCCAGGAGACGTCAGCAAGAAAAGGCAAGAAGGCCGAATGTAAGACAATTTACAATGTGCCTCTTTCCACAAACATGTTTTCACAACAACTTGAATAGTGCACTTGGCTCATTGTCCATCGTCGTGTAACTCACATGATGATCGTCAACAGTTGGAAGGTTACTTATCTAACATAGTCTGTCTGATGCATTCCGCTGCATATCATTGCCTGCCATTGAAAGATCAGTGCCAAAGTAAAAAGATTGGTATTAATGGTTGGAACCAATATGTTCGTCCTTATCAGGTGGCTGCACGACAGTCTTTTGTCAGTGAGCAGCGTCTGGAAAGCCAACCATTGGTCCTGTCTATGAAGTAATGAAGAATGATAAGAAAAGATACAAGTATGCAGTAAGACGACTAAAAAGACATAAAGAAAGAGATACGTTTAGATAGAATAGCCTGTCACATGTTGGGGGCTCTAGCTCTCAGTTTTGGCAGAGAGTTGATAAGCTGAAATCTTCAAAAATCTCACAAGCAACATCCATTAATGGGTTATCTAATGAAACCGATACTGCGCAACTCTGGAGAAGTCACGTTTCTGAGATGTATGACATGTCTGGTACAAGTCAAAATAGACAATCACAATGTCTACACAGGGAGGTACCTTTTGGATCTGAGTTTGTAGTAGAAGATGACATGGTTGAGAAAGTCATTCAGTCTCTAAGGAGCAATAAGGCTCCCGTTTCGGACAATATCTGTGAGGAACATTTGATGTATGCCCCAGGTTGCGTCATTGCTCATATCTCAACTCTTTTCACTTGTATGTTGATTTATGGCTATCTGCCCAACTCCATGACAGATGGGATTATAGTACTAATAGTGAAAGATAAACTTGCCAGCAGATCTGACATGTTAAATTACAGGGATATAACTATGTCTTCAACAATTTCTAAAATCTTGTAACTTAGCGGACATGCGTAAGTCAAATCTTTAGTCAAGCGATCTTCAATTTGGCTTTAAGCAAAAACATAGTACAACTATGTGCTCATTTCTAGTACTAGACACTATAGAATATTTCAATATGAGAAGATCTCCTGTATTTTCTTGTTTTATGGACACCTTTAAAGCCTTTGACAGGATCGGTCATCATAAATTGTTTAGCATCTTGGAAGATCGAGGTCTCAATCCATTAATTTTACGGTTACTGGAATACTGGTACAAAAATTTGAAAGGCAGAGTTAAGTGGGGACGAGTCTTATCTGATACATTTGCTGTAACTACTGGTGTGCGACAAGGTGGTGTCCTTTCACCAATATTGTTTTCTATTTACATCGACGATGTATTGGTAAAGATTAACAGGTCGGGATATGGTTGCAGTGTTGGAAAAGTTAATATAGGAGCAATGGCATATGCTGATGACATCTGTCTCTTATCTGTCTCCTCATATGGCTTACAACAATTATTATATATTTTTTCTACGTTTGCTGTTGAGAGACACTTAGTGTTTAATTCTTCTAAGACAAAGTGTATTCGTTTTTTCTTCAATAGAGCATCGTGGTTGTCAACGTTGCCACTACCTAAGCTGATTCTTGACGGGAATATTTTGGACTTTGTTCAAAGCTGGAAACATCTCGGGCATATTATGTGCGCTGATATAAAAGAGTCATTGTCAATTGAGTTTGAAATGAAGAGTTTTTCTTATCCTTCAACTCTTTTTACCATCAATTTAAAGGAGCCACTCCGATTGTGTTATGTCGTCTATTTTTACAAGCATTTTCAGCTGTATTTTATGGGTGTCAGTTGTGGTGTTGCAGTGATAGTCAACTACATAAAGTACGTGTAGCGTGGAATGATGCTCTAAGAAATATTTGCAATGTCAGAAGAAGAGGATGTCATGTCGATACAATGATTTATTCCACCGGTCTTTGCCTTTGCCCGAGATGCTGAGGAAACAAAAGCTATAGTTTTTGTCTTCTCTAATTCAGTCTGAGAACAGTGTTATCGCGTCCATTTCGTCTCTTATGTATAATTCTCCGCAGTCGTCCTTTTTTACTTCATGCCTGGAATGGAAATTGCATTACTGCCAAAGCCACACCAGGGTACTATCGAGACAATCAATTGCTCATGACATTTGGAAGAACGTTGATTTATCTCTATCTGAGTCTAGGCGCGAGGCTGCAAGCTTGGCATACCATTGGTTGTTTGAACCAGCTAGAAGTAGTAAATCAGTACTAGAAGACTTGTTTCAGTAGATTGATACCACAGTAGTTATATTACTTGTTTGTTTGTTGGGTTTTTTTGTTTCTATTTTTGCACCATTAATTTTAATGAGTGCGACGTCAGGTTATAATAATAATAATAATAATAATAATAATAATAATAATAATAAGACCTGCAGCAGCTCGATCGACGGACCAGAAAGCTTCTCTCTATGCACGGTGTCCACCATCCTGCTGCAGACGTTGACCGACTGTACGCTCCTTGCAGTGATGGGGGTAGGGGGTTACAACAGATTGAGTCGACATATCAATCTTGTATTGTAAGGCTGAGCTGTTACCTTGCTGACAGTTCTGATCCTTTCATGCAGATGATACGGGAGTGTGACTCTGGAAAATCTTTACACTCGATCAAGCGCATGGCTTGTCGGTTTACTGCACAGCTGCGGAGGAGTCTTGCTTTGGACGACAAGTCGCAGAACTTACACAGGAATGCATCCATCTCGGTTGAAGGTGGCTTTGAGCAAGCGCCTAAAACAGATGCGAGACATTACCGTACGTGTTGCAGTTCTCTTCGTGTGCGATCCTGGAGCGGGAAGCCTATGCACGGGCAGTATCGTCGTCTCACTGAGCAACCGTCTGTGGACATGAAAGAGACCTACGGATGGCTAAAGGCAGCGAATCTTCCTGCTGCAACTGAGGGACTGGTTGGTGCTGCTCAAGACCAAGCTCTTCGGACTCGGTACTATGAGCGCAAGATTCTACATCGTGATGTCAGTCCTACTTGCCGCATGTGCAGTGTAGGCCTGGAGACAGTCGACCACATTGTGGCAGGCTGTAGTGCTTTGGCACCGACGGACTACACTGATCGACACAATCAGGTGGCATCCATCATTCACTGGGACGTTTGTCGCCATTTTGGGGTTCCAGTGGAGAGCAGATGGTACCGGCATCATCCTGATAGGCTTGTGGAGACGGATGACATTACTATGATGTGGGATACCACCATCCCCACTGCCAGGAAGATCAAAGCCAATCGTCCAGACATCTGTCTCAGAAATAGGAAGACAAACACTTGTCTTCTTATTGATATCAGCTGTCCTGCTGATGGCAACATTGGCAAGAAACATGCTGAGAAGTTGGCGAAGTACAGCGACTTGCGAGTGGAGATAAGCCGCATGTGGCATTGTCGAACACTGGTGGTTCCGGTGGTCTTGGGAGCTTTGGGCACAGTGCACGCAGGTATTGCACGGTGGCTGGACATTATTCCAGGTCATCACAACCTGCAGCACTTACAGAAAACAGTGCTTCTGGGATCTACTCGGATCCTTTGTAAAGTCATGTCTTCTTTCTAGACAGCCGTGATGGTCTAAGTACTTCTGAAGCAGGGTTTGCTTCCGGTACTTGTAATAGACTTTACAAACCAGACTGATCTGGTTGAGCACGACACAGAAATTAGGTCTCAAATGGTGAAGCGAGGTGTTGCAGCTGGCTGTTCTAACTCAAACAGCGACCAATTCAGCTTGTCTTCTTTTCCACACGACCCAGTTTTTCGAGAGCGATGGACAGAACAGTACAGAGGACTAGAGACAAATGGAATGATTCCTCACGGTATTCCGCGACCACTTTACAGAGGACAGTTTTGAAGTCGAACACCTTTGGGCCTCATCATTTGGCATCCCCAGACAAGTACGCCTGAAGCCCGACGCCGTTCCAACGCTCTTTGTCAGAGAGAATTTGAGAACAGGCGCTACTGGATCGTCAGCTATGTCTTCCGAACGAACACGGAAACGAACGTTCACTGGCGGTCACAGTGAGTTGACAAGCGAAAGGGGAGCATATGACAATAAACAAAGAGCTAGGTTATGTAGCTTTGTGTAACGTCGTATTGACAATTGATGGAAGTGTTGCATTGCGAAAGCACCTCAACGTGTGATTTGCAGTGGGCGTGTTGCTAGAAGTGTGGTTAGTAGCGTTAAAGGCTTGAAGTGTGAAAACAACGTCGAGGCTTCGCTGATATTGCTGAAATCAAAAGGCATCCACTGATAAACAGGGCTGAGGGAGGGGATTGTGGTCTTGTAATCTAGACTGATCTTTATGCCTGTAATTTGCAGCTTCTACAGGAAATTGTCAGCACTCCAAAAGCACCCGTGGAAAAAGAAACAAAAACAAAAGAAATGGAATCTAAATAGCAAGACAGTGAAGACAATGAGAATGAGAAGAGTGCAACTCATGCAGATGTTGGTGTACAGGCAGTATGTCTACAGGATATTCCACGCAAATCCACAATAAATGTCAGAGTTCAAGTAAAGCCAAATACTTTCTCCATGGGTGAGTGACAGGATAGTTTAATTACTGACTGTACAAAGTAGAGAATTACACATGCATGCGTGTACTAAGTTTTAGAGCTATATCCACATGTCACATCAAGTGATTGTATACATGATAACAACACAAATTTTTATGCTTGCCTGTAGGAAGTTTGGCCTTTGAAAAAGTACAGACGTGCAATGCTAATGTCCAGTGTGAGCTTCTGTTAACTCCAACCGTTTCCACCCCTATCAAGGACAGACCACCTCCTGTCTTTGAACCTGACCTGTCTGAAGTGGAAGCTGATGTCACTTGACTCGACTCCAATAAAAGCTCAGAGCATAAATAGAGCAAACAGTGAGTACATGACTGTTAGTTCACAAATAAATTAGATAAAATAAAATTTTAAAATCAAGGTCCGTGGAATATCCGATTTCTGATTCTAAAGGTACATTTCATGGCCCTGTATTTTCTTGTATATGAATTGGCACTGTTACTTTTCATTACTACATGTGCTGTCTGCGACAATCATGCCACAAACATCAAGAAAGTGGTCAAGAGTTCGTTTCTTTAAATCACACAATTTAGCAGTGGCTGCAAATACCAACCTGTTTGGGAGAGTCAACTTGTCATTGGCAAAACATCAGCAGGAAACATATTGACATCAGCAGCAAATTATTTGGCAGGTTCACTGCCAGCAAGTGTTGAGAATGTTCGGATTTATCAATTGCTCGATGATAACCTTGAGAACCATCTTTAGGTACCAAGAAATGTATCTGAAACCAGCAGTAAATTTAACTTGGGAAAGACATGGTTACATCAGAAAGCATTATTGGAGACACTCAAGAGAAGGAATACGTCTTAGTGGTTGCTGGAGATGGTCGATGTGACAGCCCTGGTCATTGTGCAAAGTCCAGACAATGAAAGAAAAGCTACACATTACTACCGTTACGGTTGCAAATGTCTATAAGTTGTAGAGCAATTCAAGATTTTCTTCAGAGTACGAATGAACTCTCACTATATCAAATCCAAAGAGTCGGCATCTGGTTCTGACGTCGACTTTCTGTAGTTTAGGCTATTCAGCGAAACATGCTAATGGAAACGTTAAGAGAACCGTCTGTTTTAGAGATTTGTCATTGTTTACGTCATTGACGATTTGGACAAAAGTCGTAATATTATCTATAGGATAGGTAGACCCTCACGATTGCGATTCATGCTTCATGTGGTTGCTTGTGCTGTCTAGACTACATAGACGTATACACTACTCTTGCTAAGTCATATGTATACGGCTAATACGTTAATTGATGCTGCTACTCGACTTGTTGTTGTCAATTGTTATTATTGTTGGATATCCGTAAATAAACTAAGTTTTCTTACACATAGGCGACAAAACCGGGAGTAAAGGGGGTGTATACGAAAGTATGTCCAAACGATGGGTTTCATTTTGAGGCTCAAATATAATAGAGTCAAAGATAAAATGCGAAATTGGTGCCAAACACGTACAGCGTATCACGATAATGTTGCGGGATAACTATTGTTATCGCAGTTTGCTGTCACGTGCATGATCGTGGAGTACATTGTATACGGAACCAGAATGCTCGGAATGTTATTCCGGATGTGGCCAATCGGTACTTTGACTGCTAGCTCTACACTATTGGAAGAGAGCCGAAGGTACATACATAAGAGTACCATTTTGGTTGTGAAGATATCTACAAACTACGCGAAAATGTCAAGAAATGCTACTTCAAATTTCGACGGTCTGCGCGGACAACATTACTTCGTTCCTGCGTGAGTTGAAACCATGCAGGCACCCAGGCCATTGATGTCAACACGCTTCATGTTAACTGAGCCGAAACAATCTCGCGCCAGTGACACCGAACCCTCCTCAGTTCACACATGCAGGAAAACAAGGCAGTCTAGTTGGTGAGTATGTTAGGCGAGGTACGCGAGCGCTGGTATTTTCGGGCACACGTGATAGGGCGGCATTTAATTAACTTAAACCGCGAAATGTTGAATCGTACTACACTATTGCGGGTCTGCAACAAGCCATTCGCTTTTTTCTCTAGCAAATGACCATTGCATGGAAATGCGAACTATGATGACGAGAGAAGAAGAATCGTGCAGTGAAGCAATTAAAAGTGCTTTCAGTGAACGTTTACTTTAGACAAAAATCCAACAACACATTCATAAAGTACGATAAACAACACGTATTTTATACAAACTGCAATCATTTGGCAAAGAAACAACAATCAGTTGACGTCATTGCAAAAGATATTGCACCGTCTAAGCAACACGGAAGGCTCCCAACTTAGCGTAAGAGGGAGACATATAAGCGTACACAGAATATCTAAACTTTATATAGATCCTGTCTCCCTTGCTGACCATTTTTAGAAGACCAGAATAACGAGTGTAACCTTGATTACCATTAGCAGATGGATGGTACTGGTAGGTAAAATCAACGCTTTGACTGTCCAAGTAGATGGAGAATCCAGAATATGTTTGTCTCGACCGTGGATCAAAACGTATCATTCGTAGATATAGTAAAGTCCATCTTTCGGCACGGTAATGTATCCGTTACTGTATGTCATTCCACCTCTCAGAATAGGAGAAAGCCACTTACCGCTAGCAGTATACCAGTCCATAATAATGCTGTCTGATTGCAATCAGCAACACAAAATGCATTGTTTAATATATTTTAATCGTAGAAGACAAGATCAAAACAAGAACTTTACCACTACTATATGTGCCAACATTATTATTCCCGTGTAGATGAGCAGCGGGTTGATCGTTATTTGCCTGCAATAAAGCATTATAATAATAAAAGTGGGTAAATAGACGATTTGTATGATTGCGTACCAAAGACTGCAAAGTGAGTTTCATGTTAGATACCTATGGCAACACACAACGTCGGCTACATTGACCAACTATACAGCTAGTAATTGAAACTGGGTTTACACCGTCGATCACTGTGTTTACACCGTCGTTTTTACAACCATAAACCTTAATTCTGAAAACCACGATTGGATGGTGACGAAAAATTACGAATTAAATATGCACTCTTTTTTAAAAAAGAGTTAATAATAATGCATCTAAAATCGTACAAAGCGACTGTCGTTTTACGTAACTGCAAATTCCGTAAATATTATATGTGTACGTAGTGGTAAAAGTGCAGTAAAGAGAGTTATTACATACGGGACACAAATACCGTTTCCCTAGTTACGCAAATGCTAGGTTTCCATTTATAAATGTCTTAAGGCGTGAAAATGATTGATTTCGCTGCAGAAAAGTAAGTTATGATGTTGATTTCATCAATATTTGGCTATCCTAAACATGAATCACACCGTTCTTGTAAAAGTCTTTCCTAAACGTTTCGCAGATTTTCTTGCTGTTTATCCATTTTCTGTGCCTTTACAGCCATGTACGACATATTGCAAATAGTGTTCGCTGATTGGACTAAAGTAAGAATGTGCCAAATTCCAGTGGCGAACTAATAGTTTGGCTGAAGAGGCACAAGCGACTACAAACTGGTATGACGTCATCAACCTTATGACCTCACAACTTTGCCGCCTGACTCGGCATCCGGACAGGTATAATTATGAACCATTTAGGACATACGTATGTTATATACTGTTATATTGCAAATATTCTGGGCAAAAGAGTTTAGTCATGACATCATTTTGTGTTTTAATCTCTAGAGTGCAATGTATTGTCATATACTTTCTGTTGAACGTAAATTTGGTTATACGAAATTATTGACTGCTTAAAGACATAATTAGGTGTCAAGACCGCAGATGTGATGCTCCTTTGCTGTTTCTCCGCAATCTACAATCAATTAAATGAAAAGATAACATGCACCGCAGTACATCGGGAGCATGCAGCCAGCAGAAGGGCATTAATTAATTAATTAAGCTTACTAGCTACTATGTCTTATATATATATATATATATATATATATATATATATATATATACAGCAACATTCAGTATATTTATTTCGACACAGATATTTGGCAATAAAATATTTTAGATGTAACTTCAAGTGGTTTGTTCAGTATGTTCATAACTAGCATCAGCAAGCAGCATTTGTCTCGGATTCCTCCAGGCAAATGATGCAATGACCACTGCGTAGTGTGCCTGAATGTCCTTGTGCACGAAAAGAGTATAAATACAAACTTGTCGTTGAGCCTCGTAGCGCTGCGAAGCTTCGTCTAAAGTCTTGACATACGCGAGGGCCGTTTCTTCTTTCAACACTTACAGTGACCGTATAGTCAGAGGAGCCACATATTATACCTAAAGCCAGAGCAATTGAGGGCGCTTCTGCATCAAATTCAGGGACGGCACTTGCCGATTGTGCCCATACCTGGATCCGCCACTGCCACATTACTGATTGCAAGAGGTGTACAGTAATTAGCAAGCACGCTAGGTAGCCCGCAGACTAGAAGTCTTCCTAGCCGAATGCAATTTAGATACGTTTTTTCTAACATTTATTAAAACAGGTCCTAATACCAAAAAATTCAGAATGAACTGTTTTAATCCATGTCAAAAAGTACCCCGGTTTAAAGTTTAAACTTGTCAATTAGACTAACATAAATAATGTAGACATCCTTCTTATAAGGGACATTGTGTTGATGATCAGTACCTATGTAGAGTCCAGAATCTTTGTACTTTCCTAATTTGCGGCCAGACCTAGCTGCTACGCTAGCGTCATTGTCCTAATGGATAGCTACTAGGTAGAGCGTTTTACATCGGCATCTTTCGTAACGTTGCTGCTGTATAAATTGAAATCTGATTGCATCTAATCTCGTTCACAGAGTACCTTAACTTAACCTCGACTTTCCAGACCCGTGTAGCGCCGATTTATATGCCTGGGATGGTACCTCTTCTTCCCAATATATTGCGGTTGGTCCTACAACCAGCATCAGTGTTCAGTTTTATAACTGCATACCTTTCTAATTACGGATGTAATACAAGAACGACGAAGACATGTTGCGCTAGAATTAACATCGTGTTGCATCTCGCAGTACGGGTACTTTTATGCTAACTGTAGCTACGGTTTTGTCTATTAGACGTGATCATGAAGTCGCTGAGCATGCATATGCAGCTGATTAGTGTAGATGTCAAAACATCAGTTCGTAAATTAGAACAAACGGCTCTAGATCTGCTACTAGAAGGTGTCGTTACTGACGTTGACAGGCGCAGAATACAAACCCCGAACGGGTAGGGATGTGATTATACGTGAAGAGTGCACCACAACTCGCCGTTTGTGTACAGTACTCTTGATAGACAGCAGATCACTACCACGCCATACATGTGTGATGTAGCAGACCGTTTGACAGTTAGAGTTGCTAATTAGATTAGTATTGTATTTAGGAGAGACATTGAAAGAATAGATTGTCTTCTTAGTCAAGTGTCTGGTGTAGACGGTCGTGCGGTCGTAGCTCGCGTTTTGCAGTCGAATTGGATCCTCTCTGCAAGGTATCCAGTAGCGTGTGCGCAGGTGTGATCGGGTATGGTTCTTGGACAGTCTATATACTGGAACGACGACGCGTAAAGTTCTTGCATTTGGTGATGAGGAGCGGGAAATCGTGCAAGATATCGCAACAGAATTCGAACAGATCGTTTCGTGCATCAGTCCTCGGTTAAGGTTGTCGATTTGTAATGTGAGAATGCACTTGTGTACGTGTGAGTGCTGAGCCCTACGTAGGAAAGCGGCATCATAGCAGACGGCGGTGCAGTTGATCAGCCAGATCAAGCAGCATTGGTGCCTGGGCAGGGTATGCGAATTCTGGCAGTCCCAGAGAAGTTTGCAGACGAAGACATTGAGTGATGGCTGGAGCGCTTTGCTTTGTGTGCGGCTGCTAATAGCTGGAATGCGGATGCCAAAGCGAAGGTTTTCCCAACGAACTTGAACGGAAAGGCATATGCAGTCTACAGTCGACTGACGGAGAACAGAAGACTTCGTACGATGTGCTAGCTACGGCGTTGAAAGAACCTCTTCTGCCTTGAACAGAAGAACGATGTCGGTTAGCGAAATGGCCGTTCTCAGAGAGATCGTTACGTGATGGGGAAGCGCTTGAAGTGTATGAGACAGAACTAGAAGATCTACTGGGTAGTGCTTACCCGGATAATCTTAAAGCGCAAAACATCAACGAAAACGATCGGTTGTCTTGAATTTATAGCTGTTATCAAATGTGAATGCTCACGCTGGGTTACTTGCATTGCTATGGTAATATTTCGCGACAAGGACCCCTTTACGAGTTCGACGTTCTCTTCCCGACGTAACAAAGTTCAGCTACAGGTAAGATAGAGTAAATGTGCTCGTACAACGTTGTACAGCTTGTGACTGTCAGGGTGCTTGTACAACTTTTGCTAATTGAAATACGAGGAACAATGAGTGCGGGTAAGCATCTGGCAAAGCTCAAAAACCTAAGTCCCGTCTACTACCATCAGCCCCGCCTACTGTTTGTCACAAGAGCTTACACGAGTAGACGAAACTCGTATTTCATGCAACCGATAGACACCCTCACAAGCACCGGTTTGGTGCTGCTCTTTCAAAGGTAAAAGAAAAACATCAATGCAGTAGGATGAGGGAAACAAATTGCCTTCTAGAGGTGGAGCTAAATGCACAGGAGGTTCAAAAGTTGGCTCTCGACCAGCAAGGCGCAAAGCCATCTAGACATAAATCGTCTTACCTGTACCCTAGACGACAATAAATCGCCTCCAAACCATCAACGCACACCTGAAGGCCTGAAGATTCATACAAAAGCGCCCGTACTTCGTTACTTACCGCACACCGTGCATTTCAAGATCAGCCATTTCCGCCGTTTCATCTTCCTCTCCTGTGCAAAAGGAATTCCGAGACCAACGCAAACTGCTGATAGCAATCGAATAAGATACACTGCATCCTATGCTGATCGAAACAGGGTAGCTGTTCATCTCATTTCCTGGCACAAAATTCACGAAGTGAGGCGCCATGGTGGTGACAGCATCAAAGGGTGTCTGTCCACTTCCGTTCCTCTCCTACGAAAACTCGTTCTCAGTTGCATCCTACCTATCGTTGAAATTATGCTCCAAACCTTCTTTTCACTACATGTTGCGACAATGGAGAAGAAAAAGCTCTGGTGGCTACACAGATTATAAGTAAAGTAGTTGACATATCAAGTAACCGAATACGGGACATTGTAACACAACGAGATGTATATAATCCGGATCTTGTTTTGAAAGATAACGCGCGGGCTGTTTCCTTAGCCTGAATGCGATTGCCAAAGTACTTGCAAGATTATGACCGCAGTTAGTTGCAATTTTTGCTAGTGTTGAGTTGTGTTGTGTTACTATTGTTTGAGACTTGAAGTAGAAGTAACATATACGTTTTCTTGGCGAACAGTATTGGAACTTTGGTGCAGACGTTTTTGAAAAAAGAGGAACCTCAAACTTAGCAGGAAGAAATGTGATGTAGTAGATTGTTTGACAGTTAGAGTTGCCAATTAGATTAGTATTGTCCACGTATTTAGTAGAGGCATTGAAAGAATAGATTGCCGTTTTAGTCAAGTGTCTGGTGTACACGGTCGTGCCATAGTAGCTCGCGTTCTACAGTCGAATCGGATCCTCTCGGGAGGTATCCAGTAGCGTGTGTACGGGTGTCATCGGGTAGCCTTCTCGGAAAGTCTGTACTAGACAGCAACGACCACGCGTAACGTTGTTGCACATGAGATGTCATCGTTGATTACATCCGTATTGGAAAGGTATGCATTTATGAATCTGGACACTAATGCTTTTCCTAGGACCAAGTGCAATATATTGAGAAAAGGCGATACCATCCCAGACCCGTGTAGGACGATTTTAGATCGGCGCTACACGGGTCTGGGAGTTCGTCTCGGTCAGTGCTTGCCATCTCGTTTCTACAACTCCATTTGAGACGCAAGTCATCTCTATCGATAGGAACATTATATATGACTTCCTTTGTTAGTAGTCTTGTCTTTGTCAATCTCTACTCTTGCAGACAACGAAGAAGACGAATGACTCAAGGGACATAATTTCGGTCACATGATCTCGAGCGATTTTCTCTCTTCAGACGTAGATCTGAGGCGTTCTTTTTGGCTACTGTTAGATTCATCACCTCTAGCTATTGTACTGCCGTTTCGGCAGAACGTGAAATCTGAGAGACAAGTACTCGAACATCTGGGATCATATCTCGATCTCTCTCAGTCGCTCTTCTACAAGACGAATTGAGACGATAGTAATGTCTGTTGAAAAGTTTGCTTTGTATTTTTATGCCACTGAATAGCCTGTTGACCGTTTTTTTCTTTTCATTTTTTACTGTTGCAGGGCGGTGGGAAAGGTGATAGCCTACGGGATCCGGATGGACCTAATCTCGGTCACGCGATTTTGAGAAAGAAGAGTTCCTGAGTAGGTTGTAATGTGTGATTTTTAGTCTACTGTTGTTCTAGAGCTACATTAGAGTAAATATTGTCACAAATGTGCTATATTGTCACAAATGTGTCTGTCTAATTAACTTTCTATTTCAATCACTTCAAACATGCATGGTATTGTAATGTGATGACTCTGAATTTTACATTTGTTGGCAGTCAACAAGAGAGTACTGTCTGTTCCCCATAAGTGTGAACTTTGAAAATCATCAATATGTCCGCTGTATTTTGGACCTTCGTGATGATCTCGGTATCGTTGGAAACCGCTATGTCTGGCATTTCTGTTTATCAAATCATCTAGGCTCTTCCTACAAACGAAACGAAAGGGTAATATTTTTGCATATCAAAGACAAACGGATGGAGAAATGTTTATTATCCAATTACCTTGTAAGACCAACGGATCAGCAACTGGAAACATTTAAGATAATCAGTGTAACATGGTCCAACTGGAGCAGCTTTTAGTGCTCTAATGAGCACACCTGGTGTGACCTCTACTTCATCACTCACTTCCGATTTCACACTTACGGGGAACAGACAGTAGTCCTACCTGTTTCTACATTCTCAACTGGCAGAGATAATGATTCTTTATCTTGGAGGGAATGATTGATGATTTTATGAAGCAGAATTGCACACAAAATGCTTTAAATTTATCGTTACGAGAGCTAGAGATATATGCTGAGAACTTAAGAAAAATGGTGACATGTTGCCAAGCAATAAATTATTTTTCTCATGACACAGTTCTGAGTCCCATGAGACAGTTATGAAGTTGCGTGAGAGATTGAGTCCAGTGAAGATATTCAACTAACCCTTCTGTATAACCAAGCAGTGTTGTTTATAATAACTGATGCAGTTAAAATCTTACAATCAACAAGATCGTAGTACGTACACAGTTTATGCAGAGTTCTGGCATACTGAAAAGGCATCTTGTGATATTCAACTTGAACCAGAATGGATTCAATGTGTAGCTCCATGATGATCAGTCTATCACTCACAAATCTGCTAGTTAGCACTAAAACAGATGTACAAAATCCGTTTTATCTTAATTATTATTCAAAGACATAGTTTAGACAAAAAAACTCTAGATTAAGCAACTGTTTATTTATTGTTAAAAATTTCACCTGTCTCAGTGACGAATATATCACACCAAAAATAATAAGGTAAAAATTGAAAAGATCTCAACAAGAGTAATAAATTGTTAACTACTAGTAGGTGTGTGCTTGTTGTGCATGCATACAGTCTCATGTGTGTGTTAATACTTATTTCTAAGACACGGAACGGCACAATCGAAACAAGCCTGCATGACTCGATCTAGTTAAGTTCGTCAGTAGCATTAGTTAAACTTTATTTGACTGCCTTTACTGCGATATGGTAGAACTCAGTAACATGGACGAGGCTCAGAAACGACTGTGAGCAAGTGCTCAGCAAGGCACTGACGACAGTAGTGGTACGCCTAAAATTGAATTCTGTTGTCTCAGTGACGAAGATGATCTTCTCGGTCTCTTCTTGCCATTCTAGTATTGTGCATCGGGACTCATAAATAGTAATCACAACGTACTCTAAATAAACAGCACTCAAACAGCCATAAGGTTAAGATAAATACGTAACTTTGTAATGGCCAACGTATATGTGAGGATAGAGTTACAAGTGAATTACAAACCAGTGAAAGGAATTAGTAACAATAGTCAAACAGCAGTCTATATATAGGTACATAGTTACCATTAACCAAAGAATTCTTACGTCCATAGACCTAGGCGTAGAAAGTATATTTACGAGGTTGGAAGCCAAACACTGCCATCTTGTAAAAATATTATTGCGAAAAATTATTGGGGTTAGAGTTTTTGCTCTCTCGGTTTTATGTGCACTTAACGCGTGAAGGTCTGTTTGCAATACAAATTGACGGCCATACGGTATATGTGTGCCACTTTCCGGCAGACGTGCATGTAGGAAGAGCGAGCAGACTATGGGAGCACAGATGACGTGCCTCTACGACACTACTCACTACCACGATAAAGAAATCGACACTGCATGGGGCAAGCTGCGACCGACCAGGTGCATGCACGATAATCAATTCGACTGCTGCAGGAGATACCTCCGGGTCAAATACTCTCTTTGGCTTGGGCAACAATGTATATAGTATTATATTTACCCTAGAAATATCTATATTTCAACAATAGATGGTTCACAAATACAATCTACGCATGCCATGCACACATTTTTAGTGATATATGTGTATAGATTATTGACATACGTTTACTCCTAGGACGACCTAGGAGCAAGTTCGTGTTGTCCAGACTGCATCTCAGACTTGTACTGAGATATTTCCACACTCAGGATGATATTGCATTCAATTTGTGGAAGTGTACAGTTACTGAAGATGTCAGCGCCAGATTTGGTTTGGAGTCATAGTTTAGTGCCATTGCTTTTTCGTTTGAGCACGCGGCCCATTGAGTGTTTCTTCGTATTTGATAACATTCCTGGTAGATCGGACATTCTATATGTATGTATCCGACTACTGTCGCTAGTAGTAACAGGACCGGCGAAACGGCCACGACTTTACGGCAATGGCCATATCACTGCTAAAATGATTGGTTTAATTTGAAATTTTGATGACAGTCTGTCGCGGTTCGGTTTCTCGAGGAATAGTTTGGAACACGTAAACAGCGTGTTGTTCACGCTTTCAATCAACTTTGCCAGATTTCATTTACGCCCACGTTGAACATACCTATCATCTTGCGTTAAGCCGTAGCACGTTGGATTTGCTTCCCCCGAGCTTGAGTAATTTGTAACTCAATTGCTCGACTCCATTTTGTTGTCCTAATTGATAAGCGTGACTACATGTACAGTGTAAGTGTAATACCATGCACCAATCTTAAGTTAAATCTCACAGATTGAAACTATAGAGATACAGCATCAGTTGTAGTACAACTCACTTGCATGTGGTTTACTTTATATATAAGTAAGATGACAAGAAGCAGACAGCGTATTTAGTTAATCGCATCAGAGTAGTGAAAGGTATTGTTTTGATGCTTCTTAGAGACGACAAAGTCCCGGATTCATTGCCAAATTAGTTTCCAAACTAAATCCGCATATTCTAGAACAATTGGATGTTTGCAGTAATTTTTCTTATGATTTTATTAATTAATTAAAGAACTATAATGTAAGTCCCTTATACCAAACAGCCGAGGCTGCAGCAATAATTCTTGCTAGTTTACTGTAGTTATATTACTATGCTAATTTTATTATTATTATTTTAGTAATTAGTTATATTATTATAATAATTATATATTATTATAGTAATTATATATTAACCCGTTCACAGAAGCATGATACATGCAAACTGAGCCGAAACAATCTCGTGCCCACAATGACATCGAGTCCTCCTCAGTTCACACATGCAGCTCTTCTGGAAAACAAGGCAAACAGTCTAGTTGGTGAGTGTGTTAGCCAGTATGCGAGCGCGGGTATTTCCAGTCACGTGTGATATGGCGGCGTATGTCGTGAAATGTTGAATCATCTTACTTGTATACACCTCGATGAATATTATGTGCCTGCAGCAAGTCGTTCGTCTCTTCCTTTAATTAATTAAGAAATGACCGTTGGAAATGTGTACTATGATGACGAGACAAGAATACTCGCGCAGAGAAGCAATTAATCAATTAAGTGATTTCAGTAAACGTTTACTCTAGACAAAATCCAAGAAGATATGCATAAAGTACACAAACTGCAATCATTTGACAATGAAACAACAATTAGTTCACGTTAGTGCAGAAGATATTGCACCGTCTAAGCAACACGAAAGGCTCCAAACTGAGCGTAATACGGATGCATATAAGCGTAGACAGTATAGGTAAACTTCATATAGATCCTGTCTCCTTTGCTGACCATTTTTAGAAGACCGGAATAATGAGTGTAATCTTGACCACCATTAGGTGATGCAACGTACTGGAGTGTACGATCAACATATTGACTGTTCAAGTAGATGTAGAATCCAGAAGTCGTTTGTCCCGACTTTGGATCAAACCTTATCTTTCCGTAGATATAGTAAAGTCCATCTTTCGGCACGGTAATGTATCCGTTACTGTATGTCATTCCACCTCTCAGAATAGGAGAATACCACTGACCGCTACCAGTATACCAGTCCGTAATAATGCTGCCTGATTGCAATCAACAACTCCAAAATACATTAGTTTAATATATTTTTTAAATTGTAGAAGAACAAGAACTTTACCACCACTTTTTGTGCCATGATTACTATTCCCGTGTAAATAAGCAGCAGGTTGATCGTTACTTGCCTGCAATGCAACATTATTATATGAAAGTGGGTAAACAGAAAATTTGTATGATTGCATACCAAAGACTGCAAAGTGAGTTTCATGTTAGATACCTAGCAATACACAACGTCAGCTACATTTACCAACTATACGGGTAGTAATTAAAGCTGGATTTACATCGTCGATCACTGTGTTTACACCGTCGTTTTCACAACCATTAACCTTAATTGTGGCTAAAAATTACGAATTAAACATATACCCTTTTTAAACTGGGGTTACAAGAATAATCTATCTAGAATCGTAAAAGCGATTGTCGTTTCACGTGACCACAAAGTCCAGTCCGTAAGTATTTATTATATACGTAGTGGCAGAATTGCAGTAACGAGAGCTATCACATACGGCAAACAAACCCTCTCTACGCAATGTTACGTTATTCCCCTGTATAAATGTCTTAAGACGTGCATGGAAGTGATCTATTTTGCGTTAGCAGTTTTGATGTTGATTTCCATCAATATTTGGCAATCTCAAACATAAATTACTCTGTTCTGGTAAAATCTCTTTCCTAAACGTTTGGCAGATTTCCTGGCGGTTTATCCGTTCCCTGGGCGGTACAGCCAAATACGATGTAAAGCAAATACTGTTCGCTGATTGGACTAAATTCAGAATGCATGGCGGATCCAGAGTTTGACTGGAGGGAGTGCAAGCGACTACAAACTAGTATAACGTCATTAAAATTATGAAGTCACAACTTCGCGGCGTAACTCGGCATTCAGACTAGTATAATTATGAATCAGTTTGGACATACGTATTTTATATACTGTTATATTGCAAGTACTTTGGGCAAAGAATTTTATATTAAATTACAAGACAACATGCACAGCAGTACATAGAGAACATGCAGTCAGCAAAAGGGCATTAATTAATTAATTAAGCTTAATAGCTACTATGTCTTATAATATATATATGCAAAAATATTCAGTTCATTCGTTTCAACACACGCCCATTTAGCAATAAAATATTTTAGACGTAACTTCGAGTGGTTTCTTTAGTAAGTTCATAAATAGCATCAGCGAGCAGCATTCGTCTCAGATTCCTCCGGGCAAACGATTCAATCATCACGGTGTAGTCTAACTAAATGTCCTTGTGCACGAAAAAAGTATATAATCAGGTCGTTGAGCCTCGTAATGCTGCGAGGCTCAGTCTTGACATACGCGAGAGCTGAGTTACTTCTTTCAACACTTACTTTGGCCGCATAGTCAGAAAAGCCACGAGATTATACCTAGTACCAGAGGAATTGAGGGCATTAATTTAGGGAGGCCGGCAAGTGCTGATTGTGCCCATGCCTTGATACGCCACTGCCAGATAGCTCGCAAACCAGAAGTCCTTCTAGCCAACATTTTAAGTACGTTTTAATTTAATTCACGTGACTTTTACAAATTTCTGTTTCTAGCTAAGGCCAAAATAGTAAACTTTCGTTTTTCAAACCAAATTAGAATTTACAAAATTTATTGCACTAACGCAATTGAATGAAGTAAAGCCAATAATCAAATGCAAATACCATCTTTTTAAAATGATGTGTTATTACCGATTAATTAAATTGTGACAGTCCGTCATCCTCGTACAAACTTGACAATGACCTACCTCTGTCTGTAGCGCCTTCACAGGACTAAAGTACTTTTCAAGCGTCTCCTGGTCTATCTAAAATAATTAAAACTTTTGAAATGTTAAATTTACTTAATAAATTAAATATAATACTGGTTCTCCGGGAATGCCTTGTGGACCTCTTGGTCCTGTTATACCTGGTACCCCTTTCAGTCCCTATACATGCAAATAAATGTCAAGTATAAACCCAATGTTCAAAGTTAACAAGTTGCTACCTTTTCTCCTTTTGAGCCTCTTGGGCCAACTGGTCCCGGGTGACCGGCTGCCCCCTACACCAAACAAACGGTACATAATAATACTTATAATTTAATGTTATATTCTATCTAATATCTTTGTTTCTCTAATGTAAGTATAACGTTACTTGAATATCTTGGTATAATTTTTTTAAAGATTCATATATATAGAATCCATATGTAAATTTTAAAAATTATTATTTAGTACTAAAATTTTAAACTCTAATTGGTATTGTATTCTAATAGTAGTTGTGTAGTTCAGATCTCTCTATATCGATCGTAACTCACAGGATCTCCATCAGCTCCTTCAATACCTCTCGGCCCCATACTTCCTTTTTGTCCCTATTTGAAATTTACACATAAAATAAACAATTGCGGCCACATCGTTCAACAATGTATATTTATCTACCTTAACACCGCTTGATCCTTTTGGTCCAGATGGGCCAACAGAACCTGTTGAACCCTTAAAATAAATAATAGATGTTCCGTAACCATGTTAATAACGGACATTCATTAAATACTCAAACACTAAAGGTCTGCAATCAAACACAAAATGAATCAAACATTTCAGTTATGTTTTATAGTATATATAAAGATTGAAGATCTATCTACACGTATAAAATAATTTACATATTCAAATTTTTGTTAAGATTTACCTTGTTTGTACGTATTTTACATAACAGCGCATTTACAGTAAAGGATTATCAATTAACTTGTATATTTTTTTGATCTTTATTTGAAAATTTTATATTTGTTTTCCGTCTATATGCATGCATGTCTGCCTGTTTAACCTGTAATTTGAGTTACTTTTAAAAGTGAGAGGTTTGGATTATATTGCGTATGGGACGCGTCCACTACCATGAGAGACCCGTCTAATTAGAGACCACTGTGTGAATCGACATTCTTTTACGCAGATATGTTTACAACTATATGCGCATGCATAAACCTATATATTCTTACACATAATGTGTCAGTCTATTCAACCTTGGCTACGTATCTATACTGCACTAAGCTTACTCGAAGTGCATATTTTAGTAAAGAACAGGAGTACATAGTCGAGTCTATAACAGTGGTCCTTCTTTAGGCAGTACTATTTACTAGTGCAGTCATTTTAACCCACAAACCATATAGTGTCATGTTGCTCCCTTAGGCCTATCACTACTGTTACCAAGAATCTATCACTAAAATCCGAAAAAAGTTTAATTTGCTTTCTCTAAATTAAAGGTGGATACTTACTGCGGTGAATGCTGTCATATCTAGCTTGTGCATCATAGCACTGCATTAATTGCACAAGCAGCTGATAAAAACTTTGTACTTATCTCGTAAAGTCAGCGTTTTTGATTTCCGAGGCATTGGCAGAATGTTCTTATGACCAGTGGCGTAGGAAGAAGTTCACGAACGGGGGGCTGTACCGTGAATGTGATCATGAGTAGACAAAAACTTCTTCCCTTGCCAGACAGATTTGCAAAAGTCACCAGCACAGAAACTTTAAATTCCTACACTGAGCGAGGAGCTTGAGCCCTCATCCCCTCGCCTTCTACGCCCGTGTTATCACAGCGGAGTAGCCAGATCTAAATTTTTGGATGTCAAAATTATTATTTAAAGGTTTTAATATTGACTTGTAAATGAGATCAATACTATAGCTTGATCACAGAACGCTATTATTGAATTTGCTAACTGTGTATGGGTACTATCACCAGGTTGATGGTACAGACTTATTAAAAAGTGAACTATGCCGGCATCTTAGCATGATCTCACAAGAGAAAATTAGTAATGCTATAAATAACTGCTACCTTGAACTCCCTCTTTTAAAAATTCCTGTATCCGGTCCTGACTGCATTGCACTAGCAGATGATAAAACTTTATACCTATCTCGTAATATCAGCGTTTTTTTATGTCCGAGGCATTGACGGAATATTCTTATGACCAGTGGCGTAGGATGAAGTTCACGAACGGGGGCTGTACTGTGAATGTGATCATGAGTAGACAAAAACTACTTTCCTTGCCAGAGAGATTTGCAAAAGTAACCGGCACGGACAATGAAAATTCTTACACTGAGCGAGGGACTTCAGCCCCTCATCCCCTGCTTTTTTACGCCCGTGTTATCACAGCGGAGTAGCCAGACCTAAATTTTTGGATGTCAAAATTATTATTTAAAGATTTTAATATTAACTTATAAATGAGATCAATACCATAGCTTGATTACAGAACGCTATTATTGAATTTGCTAACTGTGTATGCCAGTATGGGTACTATGACCAGCTTGATGGTACAGACTTACTAAAAGTGAACTATGCCGGCATCTTAGCATGATCTCACAATATCGTTAATTAAGGAAATCTGCAAGAAGATCTGACGAAAAGACAACTTTAGCGATACTATTTACTCTATGAAGAAGATTGAAGAACCATTGACAAGTAGAGCGACGCCCCTGTTATCGGACACCATCAATCATCGGACAGCCGTGCAAGAAGTAAACGAAGTAAGACTGAGCTTTGTTAAAGCCCACAGTAAGAAGGAATAGTAAAGACTGATTCCAGACGCGGGACTTCCAAAGGCTTGAAACGGTTATGCTAGGACGGTAAACGTGATTCTTCTCTGCGACCCAGGTCATCGGACACCACCATCATTCACCGGACACGACCTCCCCCATGAAAACGCAAAGGCAATTCTGCAACTTCGTACCAGAGATAGGTTTATAGGTGACTAGCTAACACAACAACAGTATCACTGTGTTCCATTTGCTACTCTCCAAGAGAGATAGCGTACGCTCATTGAGTCGAGGTAACGCCCCTTTCGTCGGACAGTCGTTTCTTCTTTGCAGCAGCAGTCTGCAGGTAATAATGTCATGAGAGAGAGTTGGAAGGAAATATCGTACGGCCCCCAATTCGTTCGACCTTTATTTGACTCAGCAACGGTTATTAGCAGAAACTGCTGAATTTTCTCTGCTGACAAGCTCACTCTGTTGGCATCTACTAGCCCTCCGGTACTGTCTAGTCTTCCCAGGGTAGGAATTTGAACTCCTGAGTGTCTTGCAGCACAACTGCACAGGCTTGATGCACCAGATGTAGCAGACGATTTCACGTCATCCATGTTCGAGCTTTGCGGTGAGCCCATTCTCCCAACTCGCACAGGAACAGCCCGTGCTTTTCTTTCAAGACCCCTAAATTGTTACTTGACTCTGGATAGGACGTGTGCAGGTGTTTCTATCTCAGTTTGATATCTACCTTTGCCTGACTTTGCACCATCACGAAGTGCAGCACGTCATCGTTGGTACAACCAGCTGTACCGAATGCAGGAACTTTGTTTATTATTAGAGCAGCTAGAACCTTCACCCCTGCTTCTTCTAGGTAAAGTTGAATTAGATAACGTCAAGTCCTTGTCAACGCCCGCTACGCAGCGATCGACTTTCTTTGCAAAGGGTAAAAGAACGTTTTAGCACTTCAATCCTGCCCTCTCATCGGTTTCGGTTGTCGTCTTCTTTGTTGAACGGCTAGTTCGTTCAAGCGACATCTTTTACACGTCCTAGTGGGGGCGTGGTTGTAGGAGAAATGACTCAGAATTGCCATCAAGCACTCTAGGCAAGTGTTCTGCATTTTGCGGCGTTTCAGATAACTGAATTTAATCAAATGCAGTTATTTGAAACCTAGCGCTGTTGCTGAGAAGGTAGGAAGGCAACAAAATGGGTGTCCGACGATTGGAGGCGTTACCACGGTTGTTTGACTGACTGTAACTCATACAGATCTTGGCTGACATGCAGGGTAACAACACAATTTGTAGGTAAAGAGTTGTTGATTAGCGATATATAAGTAACTAGGCTGAAGGATGCGTGTGTGCAATTTAAACGCTACTGTCCGGTGAACGATGCGTTTGTCCGATGAACGGGGTATGCAAGGCTCCGCACAGTTTTCAATCTCACTCTAAGCAGAGAAGAGGTACAATGCTCTCTTTTGGTGTGCTCAATTACAACTTGGATAACTACATGTATGATGTGGTAGGGACTGCGTTCAAAAACGGATAACTGAGAACTCGCGTCCGGAATATGATGGTGTCCGAGGAACGGGGCCGCGTTCTACAGCAGATCCTCATAAATTATATATTAATTTTGCAATTATACATTTGACATTCTCAATATATCGCGGTAGCAGTCGTTTGTAAACGCATTGATTCGTTCCCAATGGGCGAAATTTAGCTAACATTCCACGTAGAAGGTGGAAAGCTGGCGCGTGGGAATTGCCGACACAATAAAACATTGCTCGTTGCGTGGTAACGGAAGCAAACAGTATACCGAGTATTACACTTAGTTAAATACCAATTCATTTTTCTTAGTGAGATACAGTCATACAAGTTATTATAGGGCCTCGTATACAAGAATTTTGTAAAATTGCTAAAAAATTGAACTTTAGACTAATTCAAAAGGTATTACGTATCTAGGTATATTTTATAAAAATGATTTTATAAACTAAATTTTAACGGCTAACATTTTATTTCAAACTTGTAGTCATGGTAACCACATTGACTCCGCCCTCTTACAATAAAAATTTATGTGAATTATTTTCGTGCGCTCTCTTCGCTCGGAATTGTATCTTGGGAGTCCATGCTACAACCTTATCTTCCAAGATTGTCTTTAGGCCCTGTTCTCGAGTCGCTACAGTGAACCACGCACTGAACGGTCCGTAAGTCTTGCTGGATTACTGTTCTTTCAAACTCTTAACCTAAAATAGTGTTCTACGAAGAAGATTAGCGGCGTATTTCAAAATATACGATTACTCTACAAGTAATTATCTGGGGACGTTGTACGCTAAGTTTCATTTCGATACGCCATCCGTAGGCTGAGCCATTTGACCGATACCCTAGGCTCACTACGCGAACCCATCTCGGTGAAACGCGGCTATCTAAGCTAATTATAATTGAACGTTAATTGGCCTGCTGTGTTAATCGATCCAATGATCGAACGGTTTATAAAATCGCATTTCTTTGTTACAGCCGAAGGAAACACGTGAAGCGTGCGAAGTTGAAGAACGGTTCGTTGAGACCTGAAGCAAGCCGCGTGGGAGGTGCTAACGTTCACCGGCCATGCAGTCGATCATGTTTGGCAAGAAACGTCGTGTAAACCTGATTTCTAGAACGGTAGTGAAGTGGATCTCAAAGTCAGAACTAAGAACTGCTAAGAGTGAAACAGCTTGACTGTGGAAGCGAGATTTTGATCACGTGATCTCTCACAGAAATGAGTAGTTCTGTTGTAACAACCTACCATCGAACAGTGATTTATCTAGAGGTAACTCTACAGCATACGAAAAACTTTGAACTCTTTGTGACATTGCAATGCTGTGACTGTGCACTCTTGTGGTTATCACAAGTGTGGCTTTGTGGTCGATACTAATTGCTTTTCCGCCCCCGTGTTACTTCAACAACAGTTGTAGGAAACGTTAAAATTTATTTATAATGTAAAAATCAGAAATCGAGGTTTGCACCTATTCTAGCATGTTCGGTCCTTAATAATACATATCGTTAAGTTTAGTTTTAGACTGTAATACCTGTCTGTTTACTGTGTATTTCGACAGATTAATAAATGAATAAATGAATAATTAATTTCTGTCTCACCTCTAGGTAAATAGTAGTTTATTAATGTCATATTGCATGTAAGAAGCATTATTTCGTCTGACTGCATGTCTGTTTTTATCGATTTTGGTCTCTATTTTTAGCAAACGCAAGTATTCCTCTTATTACTATTATGTAAGCGTCATCAGACAGACTGAATTATTCAAAACTCTCAACTCTCACGATTTCCAGTCTTTCTCCCGAGACCTATACTCCAACAACGTTTTGCGCAGACACGTTAGCCCTTCCGGACATAGCGGATTCTTTGAACTAGACTCTATATATACGGTTCTGCTTGCTAGTGTCCGGGTATCCACCTACATGCAGTAACGTTTAGAATTTCGAGGCGAAGCTTTGACGCACAAAAACGTAAAGCGACGCCAACACATAAACTGTTAACCACGCCTACTTTGAACACGTCTAATTAATTAGCTTGGTTGTTTACAAATGACGGTCTCATGATTAGGTGCGAAGAAAGGTTGAGAAGTCTGTTATCTGTTTAATTAGAAGCTGCTGATCAGGTCATGTTATGTCCGACCCTTCAGGCTACAAAGCACCCTTCTAGTGACAATTTTTATGGGACAGCTATTACAGAGTCATAAGAAACGAGCTGAAGCTTATGAACTCGAATGAGAAAACGCTAATACAGGGTTTTCTTTAGGCAACTCCCAATTTGCGTAGAAGCTGTTAAATTTGCGTTCAGAAGATTTGAGCTGTGATTGGAATGTAACAGCAACAGGGACCTCTCTGAAATAAACCGTAGGATGAAATGCAGTAGATATATAATTCTTAGGACTTAATAATTATCTCATTTTATCTAAAGCAATCATTGAACAAAATGCAAGGGTTTTACTTTAATTAAGTAAATGCGGCAACAAATAAAATGGTTTACTAGTACCTGTGACACAAGCACACGTTTAGCTGGTTCAGACAACGGGCTTGTGTACATGGAGGGAAAACTTTCATACAGGAAGTCAAAACTTGCATACTGGGACAAAACTTGCGTACATGTACGCATAAAATGTACTGGTGTAAAAACACTGCTAATAGACCCTCAGCTGCTAGCCTAAGTTACGGAACCGCTGTTGTTTCACAGGTACCACTGGCACCTGATAACGAACACAGAAAGCGTGAAAAGTAGGCTGGACACAATGACCGGCTAGACATCGCGTACACGAACTAGCACCAGCGATTGGCCGATTCTTCGTTTGTCCGTGCGTCCTTCAGCATACTGTAGGAATTACTGTAACCCAAGCTTCTCGGGTTAACTAGACTTACATTGTCAATCAATTATCTCAGTTGTACATGCTAATATTAATGCAACCAAACTACTATTTGTACTCACCTGAGCACCAGGAAGTCCAGCAGGACCAGATGCTCCGATGTCTTCCTGCAATAACGACGTCTAATATTGTAATATCAATACCTCTTTAGAAAATGTAATTACCTTGGGACCGGCTGGTCCCAATCCGCCTTTGTGACCCTAATAGTAAATACGAAACACACATGAAAGAGTCCACCCAGTAGAACACATTGAAACTTAAGCTCACTCTTAACCCCCGTACTCCTGGAAGGCCGTAGTCACCCTACATGTCAGAAAACTCGTAAGCAATACTTCAGTATATTTGCTACCGTTCTCTCTTTTATTCTTTTGCAACGTTTTACCTTTTCGCCTTTCTCTCCAATGCAACTTTGCATTGCACCATCTCCTGTCTTGTCGCTGTTGCTAGCAGCTTGCTGAAATAGAGCACAAACTAAAAGCAAGAACTTGGAGCATGCTGTACTTTGTGAAGAAAGAAGAACAATGAACAAATAGTTCCGGTCTGCTACGAATGAATCGAATTGAGTGGGAGGCGAGACACAAAGCTGCGTGCGTCAACAAACCCCGCTTCTGTCTGGATGTCTGTCTGTGTGTAACACGACGCCAGTCATGTATGTCTGTCTGTAACGCGCCGATCGACACGACTCCGGTCGCGGATTGTCGCGAAACGCGGAGGCTCGGTAGAGTTTGACGGTCAGAGACGAACGGTCGTCTAGACTGCTTCCGATGGCGACTTTGTGTTCTGAAATGAGATGCGCTGCGGTATATTTGTTCAACTAGAAACCGCGAATATGAGGATGTCACGTGCTCGCCAGCCACTGTACGACACTAACTAATTTACCAACTGTTAGTATAGAGTTGACGAACAGTCGAGTCGGATTTTGTCTAGACTGCTTCCGATGGCAAGAAATGAGGCTTTGGTGTTCTGAAATGAGATACACTGCGGTTTATTTGGTCAACTAGAGAAACCGCGAGCATGTGGGTGTGATATAGAGTTTAGTTGCCGAGCGTAGCGAGGCTTCTAATCCAGGTCTCACGACAGAAAAGGGCGTGGTTCTATATGGCTCTCCATCAAGCTCTTGATATATATATATATATTCTTCCTGTAGCACGTATGTCACAATCTATACGGCGCTAGCAGAGTTGTGTTACGGGTACTGTCAGTGGGAGGAGCTACACTGGCGTCTTGAGACGGTTGACTCACATAATAATGACTTGATAGGGGGTGGTTTGTGTATGGAGAAAACATTGCGTTAGTATGTGTAAGTGTGTGTGTGTGTGAGTTGAGTAGAGAGACGGATAGATGCGCTGAAGTTATTAGTTATTCTTTAAAATGAATTAATCGACTATTGAGTTCAAATATCTCTCCAGTACCAGGTAATGTCACGATTCTAGATGGCAATCTGAAACAAAGTCGATGTGTGCTAACTTTTAATTCGCGTGCAACACTGTCTTTTATCGACTTTGGTCTACAGTTGTGAGCAAAAACTAGCATTCGCCTTATTATTATATAAGCGTTTATATGTTAAACTGTTCATCAGGTTACTTTTTATGCCCGACACTTCAGACTACAAAGCACTTTCTATTAATAATTGTTTAATTAAACAGAATTATTTGTACACTTTGTGAAAGTCAAGTCATATGAAAAAAGATAAAACTTAACCAGGTTACCTTAATTAATAAATGAAAAGCTAAAGTGCTAAACCCTCAGCTGCTAGCTTATATATGTTACGGAACATGCAGGTGTTGCACACATACTGGCACCTGCTTATTACCAGGAAGGGCGTGATAAGGAGGCTGGACACAATGACCGACGCGTAGGATTGCCGACATCTAGCATGCGAATTAACACTAACGATTACCATGCGCTGCATTCAAATTGGACGTCCCTTCGTCAGTCCGTTATTCTGTCCAGATTACGTATAATACTCTTCGGTTTAATAATATTTAAATTCAATTATCTCAGTTGTGCAAATATTAATGCAAGCACACTACTCACCTGAGCACAGAAGGTCTAGCAGGGCCAGATGATCCGATGTCTTCCTGCAATAACGACGTCTAATATTGTAATATCAATATCTGCTTAGAAAATGTAATTACTTTGGAACCGGCTGCTCCCAATCCGCCTTTGTGACCCTAAGAGTATAAGCACAAAGCACACATAAGCGAGTCCACGCAATAGAATGCATTGAAACATATTAATTAATAAACTCACTCCTAACCCCCGTATTTCAGGAAGACCGTAGTCACCCTTAGACATCACAAAATTCGTAAGCAATACTTGCTACAGCTCTTTTTTAATTCTTTTGCAACGTGTATTGCATTCTTACCTTTCTCTCCAATGCAACTTTGCATTGATGCATCTCCTGTCTGGTCGCTGTTGCTAACAGCTTGCTGAAATAGAGCACAAACTACAAGCAAGAAGCTGAGCATGTTGTTCTTTGTGAACAAAGTAGAACAATGAACAAATAGTTCCGGTCTGCTACGAATGAATCGAATTGACTGGGAGGCGGGATACAAAGCTGCGTCATCCAATCACAGGATAGAAGATTTGTACAGTGCAAATATAATAATATTGCTACAGTCAAATGTATGACATGTTCTATTGTTCAATCAAATGTGTTAGGATACATATCGTTGCTAAATTATGCTGCTCGCAGTATGACACTCAAGTGGCAGGATCTTCAACAACTGGCAACCAAATGGCAATTGAAGGCTCAGCTAATTCTTACTTCATAGAGCAAACGTGGTTGCAGCAAGGTGTTGTAAATGACATTAGCATTTATCAACGGACACCAGCGCCGGATCTAGGAATTTTCGAAAGAGGGGCTTCACCGTTAGCAGTTATTTGTAGCATTACTAATTTTCTCTTTCTAATAAAATTATATGAAATTATTGAACCACGCCTACTGGAAAAGAGGGGGTTGCAACCCCCTGAACCCCCGCTCTGGATCCGGCCCTGGACACAAACAAAACGTGACTGCCACGGCACGAACGCAGTATATATGTACTGTTGTGTGCGTATATGTCAGTTATATAAATTAAACTTTGATTCTTACAAACAATGTTTTATACACACAAACATCAGAAGCAGAAAAGTTCATAAAAGAATAGGGTCAAATTGTCACATCATGCGGTTGACATTGATCTACCAAGGGAAGAGGAGGGCCTTGTCAGTTACAGCTGCATAGTGTTGCCAGACTGGTTTGGAAGTTCGTTTTATGAAGCGTACAATAATATTTACCTTTAATAAAAATATTGAAAATTTTTGCAGTCAGAGATCTGTGAATGTTCGAATGCAAGTACTATTGGAAGCAGTGACATTAATTGAGAAGGATACATCTTATAGTCACAGCGATTCACCGCAAGTCAGAGCGAGTCACGGTGAACAAGCCTGTGGACTGATAAGCGAGTCGCGACGGATTGGAGCTACATTCTAATCATCAGTTTCCGCGTGTGATTTGCATGTACATGTTCCCTCTTAGGGCATACACAAACAACTGACGACAACACAAGACTACACTAGTCCCTACACACTACACCATTTCTACGTACAAATTTATCGCTGTAGCTAAATAATAAACAATTTACTGAATGATGTACATGCATATTTTTCTTCTCTTAACTTTGTACACATTTCAATTTCATTAATTAATGTCATTGGCATTTATAAAATAGATTTTGAAAACCATCCTTAAATTGATCCTGCATAAATTCATACTAATTCATTCAAAGTCCACTTCATGACACCTTGATTAAGAGAACCGTCTGTTTTAGAGATTTGTCGTCGTTTACGATTCGAACTTGGCCTCGGCCTCCCAGACTCGTCTGAGGCTAATTTTACTAAAGTCGTACAAGGTCGAGTCGTCGAGTCGTCGAGCTGCTTTTCTAGCCCGGTGTTGCAGTAACTCTAGCGCATAAGCGTCTTAGGTTAACTTAAGTACTAGAAGAGAAAGATCACTAATAAAACAGAGTGGGAACCTTGCGTGTCCGGACCATTTGGTGCATTTTAATATCAACTCATAAACATGGACTTGTGCTTCTTTCGTGGAAAAGCCGTGAGTGTCAATCTCGAGTCAGACAGATCTTTTGTCTTCTCTGAGTATGCGCTGGACCTCAACGAACCATCAATGAAGAAGGTAAGAGAATGGATAGACAAGAGTTTGAATATTGAGAAAATCCTTACGTTTGAGATCGTCATCGGCACTTGTACTCTTCTACAACATCTATGTATAGTTTACACGAGTAACGGACAGCTAGCGGTTGCCTTACGTTTGAGGAAAGAGAGTTGGAAACACGTGCGGCTAAAGACAGAGAACTTCTTGCTGTAACGCACGCTAACGCATTGTTTCACGTGACAGTCAGCAGAAACGTAATGGCATGCACGTGCACCAGATGGCATCGCGTGCATAATGCTGGAAAGTGTCAGCAAACCTGTCTGTCTGCACAGTGTGCAGTACGTAATCCATTTCGCGTGAAACTAAAACCCGTATTTCCGCTTGTTTTCGCGCGAACAACAAACTTTCTGTAGTGCGTATTACGATTATTACACCTGTAATTTAACAAGTCAAGGTGTCTGCAGTAGAAGAGCAAAGTCACTAAAGTAGCGTATTTGAAAATCGTCTGTGTAAGTGTCTTCCTAGTCTATGAGCCACAACATTTGACCTGCACATATATTATCATGTACTATTAGAGTCTAGGTTGTGATCAAGTGCTCTTTTTGATAATCAATGAGTGTTGGAAAGGATCCTGCCATGCGCTGTCTAGAGACCAACTGAACTTTCCACTGTACACGTCTGTTGCAGCTTAGAAAGCATCTTGGAGAAGCACATGGGATGAAAATAACGGAGGAATTCACCACCTTCAAATCCTTTTCCGGTGTGCTTCCTACAACAGTACAATTTTATCAATTTGTGTGATTGTGACTGATAGTAATCTAAAGTTAAACATTCCTGTTTCCTCTAAAACAAATAGCCTCGTGTGTGTGTGTGTGTGTGTGTGTGTGTGTGTGTGTGTGTGTGTGTTTGTGTGTGTGCATATGTACTGTAGCATATCAATTGTACTACATCATTATCTATGTATGTGCGTATGCATATGCATGTGTATGCATGTCCACTCTTCAGATATGCACAGCTATGATGTTTTTACAGAAGACTTTGCGTAAAGGTCTAGCTACAGCCTCGATATGTCTTCAAAGATAATGTACATTACATTCAATCACATCGGCATACCACTACTGCATGTCTGCCTATATATAATACTTATGCGTACTATTCTGATTCTTTATATTGTTATGGTCTCACACCTGTTCAATTGTATACTCTTGATAATTGTGTATAACCTACCAATATGCTATAGCTATATCATTTTGTAACAGATTTCAAACTATGGAAAGAAAAACTTGAAAGAGATCATCAATCTTCATTTGTCAAATCAAGTGGTTCCAAGAGAACCAAGACTAATACTACTCATTCTTACTCATGCAATATATCTGGTTCTCATGTCAGCAAGAGCAGAGGAAAGAGGCAAATTAAATCACAGGGATCTTCAAAAGTAGGACATCATTGCATTGCACAGCTTAGTGTTACAGTTGACAATGCAACCGGCAAAGTTTCAGTGAAATCTTGGTTGAGTCACTATGGTCACAACTGTGACCTTGCTCATTTTCGTTTAGCAAGTAGTGACAGACAGAAAGTTGCTAGTAAAATCAAAGATGGTATCACGTTTGACAGAATCATCGATGACATTCGAAGCAATGTGTATGGCAAAGTAGATCGTGCTCATTTAATTACCAAAAAAAGATGCAAGCAACATTCAGCGATCTTTTGGCTTACACATAGTAGAAAGGCATCCTGATGATGCCACCAGCCTGGCAGCCATGATTGAAGATTTGAAAAAAGATACTGATGAAGGAAGATCAGTATTGTTTTATAAGTTTCAGTCAGATACAGCCTCTAACCATGACAGCAAACCTAGATAGAAACGATTTTATGATTGTCATACAGACACCTTTACAGAAACAAATGTTTAAAGCATTTGGCCACAACAGAGTAGTTTGCATGGATGCTACTCATGGCACTAATATATATCGTTTCCATCTGATCACTCTGCTTGTTGTGGATGATTTTGGGGAAGGACTGCCAGTAGCTTGGTGCATAAGTAACCGTGAAGATGAGCATGCAATTAGACAGTTCTTAGAAGAGGTGCGCAGAAATGACAACATGGACATACAACCCCAATGGTTCATGTCTGATGATGCAAGTCAGTACTACAATGCTTGGGTAACGAGTTTTGATCACCGACCTCACAAGCTGTTGTGCAATTGGCATGTAGAGAGAGCGTGGCGAATGCAGCTAAGGAAATTAAGTGACAGTGATTTAGAACAAGAAGTTTACAAGCAACTGAAGACCCTAATGGAAGAGCCTGAGCAAGAAATGTTTGAGAAGTTACTACTGTGTGTGTGTGTGTTGATCTCAAGAAACACAAGAAAACAAAGGAATTTGCGGACTATTTTGAGAGAGTATATGCGAGTCGAATGAATCAATGGGCCCTGTGTTACAGAATGGGTAGTGGTATAAATACAAACATGTATGTGGAAGCATTCCATCGTGTTCTAAAATATGTGTACCTCCATGGACGTGTGAACAGACGTCTTGACACTCTTGTTTTTACCTTACTAAAATTTGCCAGAGACAAAGCTTTTGATCGCCTAATCAAATTGAGTAAAGGAAAAGCAGGGATTAACCGATTACGGATGATCCATGAGAGGCACCAGACAAGCTCTTTAATGTCACCAGATTGCATAGAAAATATTGGAGAAGATCTCTGGCAAATCAAGTCAAACAATGGCAAAGATATCTCCATATACAAAGTACAGAGGAAAAATCGCACAGTTGTTCCTTGCTGCACCATAGCATGTAACCAATGCCACATTTGCATTCACCAGTTTTCATGCACTTGCTTAGACTTCGTCGTAAGAACTACTATTTGTAAGCACATTCACTTGGTGGCAGCTACATATGCAGTGCACATAAGTCAGCAAGACTTAGTTGAACAAGATCCCCAACTAATTCAAACAGAAGAGCCACCTCGCAAAGATGTCGACTGGGAAACTGTAGTTGATTCTCTAGGCAATGACTCAATACAACACGATGTAGAGACTGTTCGAGGAAAATGCCAAGACTACCTGATTGATGTATCATTGCAACTATCTAGGTGTAACAGTGTCCATGTTCTCCTCTCTGGTTTGGCTAAGCTTCGTGAAGCTACAGCACTTCTTTCTCTTCCCGAGAGATGTAGTGGAATGGCCAATGAGGCAAACACATCAGCATCAGCACCAGCAAATAAGAAAGTCACAGTCCAGAGAACAAAAGCAAAGATCTTTTCTACATTGAAGCAACCTGGAGCCCGCTCCAAAATCCATCTCGCAAAGCCTACAAGACAGGAGAAGAAAGAAATCGAGAGGGCCACTCTTCTGTCATCCTGGGTACTGAAAAAATACAAGATGCCCAGGAAAGACCACGGTATTCTATTTCTGTGTTGGCATCTACCTATACTAGACATAGCAAGTATTCTTTTACAGCTGTACTACATTTGTTTTGTGATGAAACAACCATGTCTAAGCTTGAAAGAGATGGTCAACTGATAGAGAAAACTGACATCCCGGCGAGGCCAGAAGAACTTCCTGACGACATAGTAGAAGTAGACTTTGAGAGTAGTCATCTGTCAAAGTATTTTAGTTCCCAAGCCTGGCATCACCTTTTGGAGACAGGCAATACCATCCAATGTAATGCATCTGCAATCAGGATAACTAAAATATTGTTTCTTTGTTTCAGTTGAACTAAAGCAGAGACAGTGGCATTGTGGGAATTGTGACTTAGTAACAACCCAGCTAAATATGGTCCAATGCGATGGCGAGTGTGGAAAATGGTTCCATTGCTGCTGTCTTGTGGTTTAATCTCCCATAGTATCTGCAATAATTCTTACATTCTGGTCTAGGAATTGTGTTGGACTTCGAGAAGAACCGACTGACATGTGGCAATGCGACAAATGTTTGCTTTCCATAGGACAGAATACAATTATACCAAATACCAGTGTCAGAGCTCAGAATACGTCATCACTGCTGCAACTGCTACGGAATGCTTCCAGATATTCAACAATAATGGGTATGACTATCATGCTCATGCAAATATCATGGCGGTTATGATGTATTTATATATATATATATATATATATATATATATATATATATATATATATATATGTATGTATGTATGTATGTATGTATGTATGTATGTATCGTAAAGTAATCTGCTCTTCCTACGCCATCTGGTCAAGAAGGAACAGTGACTCGTGGTTTTAAATTGTAATGCTTATATTATAGTCACGTTTGGATAACTTGAGCTTAGCTACTAGCTGTTATTGTGCGCAGCTGTAAGAGTGCAGCTTAGGCATAGCTGTAGTTGCTCCCCTTAGGTTTGTAACCATAATAAAGGGTCTCTCATGTATGTATGTATGTATGTATGTCATGACATGCCTTCAAAATACATATACTGTAAATCAAATCATTTTGCAAGCAAATACATTTAGCAATCTGAAGCCAAACTCTCTCACAATCAATTTAATTTGGCAAAACTGACATTGCCTGTGACTGCTATACAAGGACTCCGATATGAAATGTCTTGTTCAATCAAAGAGGCACGATATCAATATCGTCAGCTATAACCACAGGTACGATCATCATTGACTACTAGGAATGTCTCACAAACCCACTTTGTTTTGCACGTGTTTTGTCTGATAAAGCCAAACAAAATACCTCTATACAAACAACGCCATGGTTTTAACACATTCAATATACTAGTATGTTTGATGTTGACTGTCTGCAAGTTGTCGGTAACAACTTCAGCAAGTTATTAACTTGAAAAACTCGCCAGTCCTGGCAAAATTTACGAAATTCAAAACTATTTCATTTACAGTATTAATTCTGTCATGACATATTATTTATATGTACTACTCGTTTTGTGATTTCAATTGGACAGGCACCATAACAAAGTTCACAACAAAGCATACAACACATGACAAAATCATTGAGGTAATTAACACACTATAACAATACCAATAAGTCATTGTTGTACATATGCCTATGCTAGGGTGTTCTGAACAAGAACATACTACCATGTCCTGGAACAGTAGTATGTATACCAGAGAGGGTCATTCAAAGTCCAATTAAAAAGAAGCTAGGAATGTGGACGATTCATATTGACAGATTTCTAGCTTCTGAGGGCAGACAACGATCTGCAGTAAAAGGAGATGGGAACTGCCTCTTCAGAGCTATGTCAAAACAACTCTTTGGAACAGATACCCTTCACCACCAGCTTAGGGAATTTCTTGCAGGTGTCATAGTGCTTAACCATGACAGATACCAACAATTTTATATTCCTTCTGAAACAACAACATTTAAACAACACCAAAAATCCATTCATCAACTAGGAGTGTGGGGAACACAGGTTGAAATTCAGGCAGCGAGCGACAGCTACCAAATGCCTGTGTATGTGTGCTCTCCCCATCCCACAACTAGACAAATCAGGTGGCTACGCTTCAAGCCATCCTATAGTCCTCAAGTACCGGACACATCACAACTGCCACAACTGTCTCTGTTGTACACCAATGGTCATATTGAAATAGCACATACTGGTTGTCATTATGACAGCATATGCACTAATAACGGGCAAACTTTACAGTTTCCTGAGCTACCAGATGAGGACAAAGAATATGTAGGCTGTAGGATCAGTGACAATGAAACTGATAGTGACAGTGATTAACTACGTCACTTCCGTACTTGCAGAACAGATTCTGCTAGAAAGTATCTAAAGATGTAGTTACTTGGCAACGTTTGTAAGGTTTTTAATAATGCAATATAAATGTTATAAAGAATTAATGTGTAGTTAATTAACTAGAATCAATATGTGTGAACGTAAGTCTGGATACAACGGCTTTACCATCAAATCTGATTCTTCTTTCTACTATACGTATCTTCCAAATTTTCATCAGCATCCTAATATACATAGATAGGCATATGCATGCGCATGTGTAAAGTATATGCAACAGTCGGGTTTTGCTTTTTGCCACTTTGACTATGGAAATGCTGCCCAAATCAATGCGTCTGCAAGTTACTACGGTATCTAGCAGCAGCTCTCTTTTCCTGATCCTTTACTAATCCTGATCCTTTACTATTCTAGACGTTGTTTTGAAATTTCACTCTGAAGCTGTATAGTACGTGCTCGCTCGCACAGGTGGGAATGCAATGAGCACCCATTATTATTTTAGTTTGTAGTCCTTGTACACTGTTTGTAGCATCCCACTAAGACAAAGTTGTTACTTAACACAGAAGCACTGATATTGTAACCTGGTTACTCCATGAGGTGTGAAATTCACCTCATTCTTATTAGTAATGAAACAGAACCTTGTGAACACGTGTTGTAATTGAAAGCATGACAATTACATAACAAACTGGCATTAGAAAATGACAGTTCTTAGGCAGTTAGAATTAGACGGCCAAATTTATAGAGCAACGCATTAAGCAACAAAAGTTGGCATGTGACATCTACCCAAGATATAGTTGATGGTTAATACTGGCACCAATGACACTGGAGTGCTACAAGCTGTAGCAGAATCTGAGATTACGAGCATACTGTGTGCGTACTGTATGCATGTAGACTACATAGATTTCACCTGGACTTTAATTGATGGCTGTTCAGTGTTGGGAATTTCCTGTAACTGTATGGTAGTTATATGTTTTGGGACTGGGACCGGTAACATAACTAGCTTGGGAAAGTTTTGGGTATGACAGTGGGTATATATAGAATAGCTATCTAAAGTTACACTATTGCTATTGCATTTGAATTGTATGCCTAGAGCTATGAACTAATTAACCCACCTTCCCATGCACCACCCCATTGCCATAGTACAACTACATGGTACAATATATTTAAACGTAATATCTAAACATACACACACAAGTATTCTCTAGTAATGCACACGTAGCCAATCACTCCTTTTTATGTTATAAAACTACACGCACACACACACACACACACACACACACACACACGCACGCACGCACACACACGCACGCAGGCACGCACACACACACACACCCACACACCTTCATCCAAGTTGTGTGCAATCGAAATCTCTTCAAGTTCGCATCACGACCAATCGAGCCTCAGTCCTCAAGCAGCAAGCTTCGTTTTTACATTCAATCTTCGCTATCACAGATGAGGGAGTCAGCACGCAACCACCGATCACGTGAAAACTAAAGTCACGTGCACATTGTGGGATGTGTCACGCGAAGCAACAACTCTTGCTAGCGTGCACTACAAAAAAGTTCTCTGTCTTTAGCCGCAAGTGTTGGAAACAATTTGTTCTGTGTGATATCAACGAGCCTCTTACATTGACCATTCAGAATGAATCTCAAATATGCTGGTTGACGAAGAGTGGAAGCATTGGAATGGTGACAAGTCTATCTATTCTATCACAAACGACAAACAGTTTACAATACTCACAACAACCCTTAAAGACATAAATTGTATGAAATGTCATCGCTGTGGCTACCAGATGTAACATTTTCTGGTCACTGTCAGCCTCACATAGCAATGATGTGTTTTGAGTCACGTGATAAGGAGCAAATATTTAAGGCATTTGACTTGTTTGTTAATCTTGGAAAACTCGATTTAGTTGTCAACAAATCGATAGAAACAAATCGATAGAAACTTTGTTTCCAATGGGGTATGAATCCTTGTGCTTGGCACTGCAATTGGTGTTAATACAAGGCAAGCAGATGATGCTGGTGGCAACCGCAGACAATCGGTCGTCACTATTTTGTAAGCAAGCGATAGTCTGGTCGTGTAGTGTTCCAATAATCGTACAATCCATTACAACAGCAGTAGTCAAGAAGATTACTATTGCTCTATTGCAATCGATTGATTCCTCTGTATGTATTGTGAATTGTCATCAATTTGAGTACTCGGCAACTACAGTAGAGTGGTCAAGTGGTTAGTCGGGGATCTCACTCACAAAGGACACCAACTGTTAATCTTGTTTATGTCAAACTCTGTGATTGTGGTAAGTTATTGTAAGAATGTGCACACGCTAGATTAGTTTGGCGAAAATGAGTCCTCCATTATTGAAAGACAACGTAGCTGCCAGTGTTCTTCCCCGTGATACTCCATCAGAGTTAATTCCCGTTCGTGTCAGTGGCGATGGCAACTGCCTCTTTCATGCCTTGAAAGTGGCATTGGCTGCAACCGTAAAATGTTTGCAAGTGCCAACGGCTAGTGATCTTCGAAGAAACTGCGCCGACGAACTGGAAAGAACGGAGCAATTTACGCAGCCCTTATTGTAAGGCAAGCCCCTAATTAGCGTCAGTGTCAGGGATGGCGACACGTTGCATCCAGGATCGTTAGCTACTACAATCATGTCTATCCAATGCTGCTTTGACAGCTTTGACAAGTGTAGCGATAAAAAAGCGTACTGTTGTAAACTTTCAAAGGTTTTTTCTTTTCTTTTAACAGGTAATGGCATCTGATTCCCGGTAGAAATTGTCCAAAAGCGTTGCAACAAATGGGAACAAAGTAAGTTTTAGGTTTGGTACACATCAGTAGAACACTGGGTACATAGACAGGTCTATATATACTATCTCTAATAAGACTGTCAAGCAAGTTTGATTGGCTTCTTGATTAAAATGCGCTACGTTAAAAAATTGTGCGGGGGCGTGGTCGTGAGAATTTCCGTTATGCCTTACAAAAATCCTGGGGACAACCCTGACCACAGTAATGCAAGTAAAGAGTTACCTTTCATAGTTGTCAGTGAGTTTCAGCGAATTGTGTATAACAAGTGGGTGTTAGCAATAGACGTGGAAAACGTATCCAAGTATGATATCGATAACCTTGCTTTTGATCTCGTTTCTCTTGTTGGTAGTGATGATACATCATCACACTTTCGATCCAAATCTTACATGAATTTGAAATCATCAGTGGAAGACAACAGTGCTGACCAGTTGGAGTCTGTGACTGAGTCGTCATCAAAACGAAAACGACTTGACGTTGTAAAGTTTGAAACCAAGAGTAGTTCTTCAAGCATAGTTTTGTGTTCTAGTCGTCAAGCGACATTACTGGCTGTAACAGACTGTCCAACATTTAAGAGCACGTCAAAAATGATTGCAACTGTGTGTGTAAGCTTTAGTATTAGGGACGCTTCCAAAGCATCATTTTGTAGCTTATAACATTGATGTTGCACCATCAGTTTGTGTTGTCTTTACATCAGCTTGTTGATACTGCCGTTACTGTCGAGACAACTGCTGATCTTATGGAGTGTTGTAGTTGCAAACATGCTGAGCAAGATCGTTTGTCTTTTCATGCAGTAGCATTGAGTTGCTCGCTAACTGTTCGAGTTGCCGCCAGTTGTGTAGTCCATCAAGTAGTGCAGTCTGTCTGTAGAGAATTAGGACTGAATATTGGTGACAGTCACACAGTATGTACAAGTAATATGTTCAAACTTGCCAATTTGTCTGAGAGGCAATATGATATACTGACCACAATTGGGACGGTTGATGACAAGTCACATTCATTTCCAATTCACGTCGTACATCATTCTGCGACAGACCTTTTTTCTTCTTGTGCTATTTGTGTCGCAGTCTGCCTCCTGCTGCTATTTTTTATTGTTCAACCCATGAGAGGTGTCATCCAGGGAACTTGATAACGATAGAGGAGGAAACACAAAGATTAACTGACGTTTCGCAACATGTGATAATTGACTCGAAAGGTAGTGATAACGTGTCTCTTCGATGTTATTTGGGTGGCTACAAAGTTTAGTGGTGTAAGAAAATTATCCAACTAGTTGTATGTAGAATACAAGTACAAGTTATATTGATTGCCTACTAGTGGTATAGTGTTGGTACTGCTAGACTTATGTATCGTATAGGTATGTTTATGTGTAGAAAGGCAGGGAGATGACATGCTCAGACAGTTGTCAATACATTTGATGGCTATGTCATATTCAACTCTAATTATGATTTTATGTAACACAGTCATTTGCATGCTTTGCAACTATAGGTATAACTTAATTAATCTAAAAGCAAATTATATAAATTTGAATTAATATTTACTATGAACGTTTCTATACAAAATTATTGTTATTATTATGTGCAAACATATGTCTTTGCTGTTGTCCTGTTTGCTCTGTGCCAGTGTGGAATATAGCTGTAGGACATAGGGCAGTGTCCCACCAAATGTGTTGTTTGTCCAACCAAATACTGCACCAGTGTTGGGACGTGTTTGGACAAAACATCCATTTGTATGCATATATGATAGTGTAAACCTTGTCTCTTAGCACGTGATGACCTTGCCAATGGTGTAACTGTTAATTTCATGAACTTAGGTGCCTCCTAGCATGCTTTATCCAGAGAAAACCTCAGCTGCCTTTAACGCCATTTCTCCCTTGAAAGTTGGACCATGGTTTTCAAAAATTACATGCAAAATGGCTGGAGTAGCGAAGGCACTTAATTAGACATGTAACACCATACAAGACTGTCCTACCAAGGCTCAGTCTGGCTGAGCCAAAATAGTTCCTTATTTTACACTGTGTGCGCATGCGCACATACCTTGGTGGTATACTCTGTACAGTACACATAAATGTTGGGTCATAGGGTATCTATTGCATTACTGTGTTTGGTAACAAACTTTCCCACTAAGACAAGTGTGCTGCAATCTCGTGTTCTATGAGATGCATGCAGAGTGCATGCTGCAAGATCAACCGGTTTATATAACAGGTTGTATCTATGGATATCCTACATCAAGTCACTTGATATATTCTATCATCAACAGCTGTGCTTCATATCCATAATACAGGTATTTGAATAACTGTATCACAATAATCTAAACTGCTACACAACTAACAAATCTGTATCCGAAATCCACAAAAATTGCTCAAATTCTATGCAATAGAAGACCCGTTCAATTGACATTGCCCTGTTTACCATAGCCAAATTCTGCAGTTGCTTTCCGTTTCATAACAAAAAGCATCACTGCACATTCACTGACTACACCAACCATAAGCATGGCAATAGCAAAACCTGTCATCGACCCAGCAGAATATCCAGACGATGACCCCTTTCCACTCATGTGAGGTAAAGATGACGAAGATGGTGATGATGGAGTGACATTTACATCTTTTGTTGGCATGACTGCAGTAGCAGCTTTAGTTAGAGAAGTAGGTGTACGACATTGAGATGGTGACGAATGTTTGTGGAGATTGAATGCTGGTAGTGAGACTTCCTCTTACACTTGAGTACGATAATGACATATTCACTGAAACTTTAATTAACTTGACCACTCACAATAGTTTGATTCAGATTGTCTAAAGCAGTTCCCATTGATATATAAGGTGTGATACAGGTATTTCTCAGAAGTTCCAAAGGCAGTGCATGAACAACAATATGATCACCAGTTGCTGGTATCATCTAGATCATGGCAACATAGAAATATGTACTAGTGATACATGACCAGCTGTGAATTAAGGGGTTTCTAGATATATTTATATTTTACGAGATATGCTCTCACATTGCTGCTAGTGAGTGGGGTGGGGTGCGTGCGTGCGTGCGTGCGTGTGCGTGCGTGCGTGCGTGTGTGTGTGTGTTTGGTGTGTGTGTGTGTGTGTGTTTGGTGTGTGTGTGTGTGTGTGTGTGTGTGTGTGTGTGTGTGTGTGTGTGTGTGTGTGTGTGTGTGTGTGTGTGTGTGTGTGTGTGCGATTAAAGAGCGACATGGTTCCATGTCTACATAAGGCAGTTTAGTACTTCGCAGTTGAATTAATGAATGCATGTAGAGAGAGATTCTGTTGATAAATGGAAAATTGTGCGCACACAAAAAGGTATCCCTTTTTTACAATATTTCTACGGTCGATTCACCAAGTGCAATATTAGCGTACTAGTCGTTAAAAATATATTTATATTCCAACATACTTAAAATATGCGCTTTTCAACAGCGGAGACGCACATACGTTCTAGCATAAACCTTTATATACTGTAAATATCTAACATATAGAATCTATCTCTAGGTCACAAGTACAGTACGTGCTCGAAATAATATTTGTAGTTTACTCAGACATATGTCCATTTGAAAGTAGATTGGATGGAATATATTCTAAAAATATTTTTGTCAATATAGTAATACCGAAAACTTTAGAATGAACTGTTATAATGCATGTCAAAAAGGACCCCGTTTTACAAGTTTAAACTTGTCAATTAGACTAATATAAATAATGTAGACTTCTTTCTTATACGGGACATTGTGTTGATGTTGAATAATTATGTAGAGTCCAGGATCTTTGTAGCTTTCTAATTTGCGGTCAGACCTAGCTGCTACGCTAGCGTCATTGTCCTACTGGATAGCAACTAGGTAGAGCGGTTTACGTCGGCATCTGAAGTAACGTTGCTGCTGTATAACTTGAAATCTAATGGCACCTAATCTCGTTCACAGAGTATCATATCTTAACCTCGACTTCCCAGACCAGTGTAGCGCCGATTTATGGACCTGGGATGGTACCTCCTCTTCTCAATATATTGCGGTTGGTCCTAGAACCAGCATCAGTGTTCAGTTTTATAAATGCATTCCCTTCTAATTACGGATGTAATACAAGAACGACGAAGACATGTCGCGCTAGAATTAGCATCGTGTTACATCTAGCTGTACGGGTATTTTCATGTTTACTGTGGCTACGGTTTTGTCTAGTAGACGTGATCATGAAGTCGTTGAGCGTGCATATGCAGCTGTTTAGTGTAGATGTCAAAGTATCAGTTCGTAAATTAGAACAAACGGCTTTAGAAGGTGTCGTTACTGACGTTGACAAGCGCAGAATACAAACTACAAGGGGTAGAAATGTGATTATATGTGAAGAGCGCACTACAACTCGCCGTTTGTGTACAGTACTCTTGATAGACAGCAGATCACTACCGCGCCATGCATGTGTGATGTAGTAGACTGTTTGACAGTTAGAGTTGCTAATTAGATTAGTATTGTATTTAGGAGGAACATTGAAAGAATAGATTGTTTTCTTAGTCAAGTGTCTGGTGTAGACGGTTGTGCGTGTAATGTATGTCGTAGTGTACATGTAGCGCGCGTTACGGCATACGCGCAGACTCGATTTAGTGTAGAGTAGACGCGCCAGCTTGTGTTCTTAGTTCGCTCTGTCTGGTAACCAATACATATCGTTGAGTTGTTGCTGCACGTAACCAAGGACGTTACATGGTGTCAGGCGGGATAGGACCTATCAAACGCTCGGATACACAGTGAAAACGATGTCAACAGGAGGATTCACGTTCGATCATCCATCCATGGACTGGAATGCCACAGACACATACCAAGAGTTCAAACGCTTCAAGGAACACGTGTCGTTTGTCTTCGCTGGCCCTCTTAGCAAAGCCACGAACGCGGAAAGAGCCGGGTGGCTAGGAATGTGGGTCGGTCAACAAGGCAGAGAACTGCACAAGACCTTCAGCTGGGCTGAAGGAGAAAAGGAGGACCCCGGAAAGGTTCTAGGGAAGTACGAGGAGTACGTAAGCCCTAGGAAGAACAAGAGAGTATCACGCTTCCGATTTCACCAACGCGTACAAAAGGAGGACGAGAGTTTCGACACGTTCCTCAAAGACCTACGCCTTCTAGCCATGGACTGTCAGTTCCACGACACAGAAGACATCCTAATCGATGGCATCATCAATGGCTCACGTCACAAGAAAGTACAGGAACGCCTACTCTATGAGGGTCAAGAACTTACACTTACCAAGTCCATACAAATAGCTCGACAGTTCGAGCTGTCACAACAGCAACTGCGAGAAATGAGAGGCGAAGACTCTGGAATAGCCGCTGTCAAACCACAGAAGGCGATCTACAAGCCAAAGAAAGCACAACTCTATCCAGCTGTTGAACAGCAGGCACGCGACAAACCGCAGAATTTGCACACATGTGGCAGATGCGGCAATGACCAGACACACAAAAAGACAAGAGGAAAATGCCCAGCACTAGGATCAACCTGCACATACTGCAAGAAGAGAAACCACTGGCAGACCGTATGTCGAGCTAGAAAGACCAACAGGGTCTACGCAATGGAGCCTCGGAGTCCAGAGGTCAGCTATACAGCACAAGACAGCGACTCTACAGAGGACGAGGAAGACAGATCCTACATAAACGCTGTGGAACCCTCACATCGAGCCAAGCAAGACAGATGGTTAGTACGACTGGAAGTAGGAAGAAGCACCAAAACGTTCCGTATTGACACTGGAGCAAAGTGTAATGTCATAGTTGCCAGCAAATACAAGAAACTACGCAATAAGGGTGTCCTGAGGAGGTCACGGATAAATCTCTACTCTTACAGCAACCACAAGATCAACTCCCTTGGCGTGGCAACAATTCCCATCAGATACAATAGCATTGACCTGGAAACTGACTTCGAAATAGTTGACCTAGAGCAAGACAACATCATATCAGGCGATCTAGCAGAACAGCTAGGCCTCATACAGAGAGTGAGCAAAGTGAACACGCGCGTGGAAACACAGACACAACTTCCACACGAATTTCAGGATTTCCCCGACTTGGCAAATGTAACTGGAACGTTGCCCGGCACCTACACCATCAAAATCGACCCCAGTGCCAAAGGAGTAGTGCATCCAACAAGAAGACAACCTGTCATGCTACGGGACAAGGTCATAGAGAAATTGAAAGAAATGGAGAACGATGGCTTTATCACCAGAGTAGAGGAACCCACAGAGTGGGTTAGCTCCATGGTAGTGTCCCTCAGGAAGGACAAAGTGAGGATCTGTATCGATCCTCGAGACCTAAACAAGGCAATTAGGCGGGAACATTATCCCATGAAGACAATTGAGGAAATCGTCAGCAACATTCCAAGCGCAAAGGTCTTCTCAGTCCTAGACGCGAAGTCTGGATTCCTGCAAATCAAATTGGACCACGAGTCATCAATGCTAACTACATTCAACACCCCCATGGGGAGGTACCGGTGGCTACGTCTGCCTTTTGGACTAAAGTGTGCTCCCGAAATTTACCAGAGAATCATGGACCAGATGCTGGAAGGTATCGAAGGGGCAACCGCCATCATGGATGACATATTGATAGCTGGCCGGGATATGAAACATCATGACCAGATACTCCACCAAGTAATCGAACGAGCCACCAGCTACAATTTACGCCTCAACTACGAGAAATGTCACATACGACAACCATCAGTTCGATACATCGGACATCTCATCACAGCCGAAGGGCTAAAGCCAGATCCAGAAAAGATAAAGGCAGTAGCGGAGATGCCGGATCCCCAGGATCAAAGTGACGTCAAAAGGTTTCTAGGCTTCGTCACTTACTTGGCAAAATTCATTCCAAACCTAAGCGACGTGGACAAGCCGCTGAGATTACTTCTGAAGACAGATGTGAAGTTCGAATGGCAACATGAACACAAAGCAAGCTTTCAGAAGCTGAAGGAGCTGTGTACCCATGCACCAGTGTTAGCTTACTATGATACTCGGAAAGCAGTAGAGATACAATGCGATGCGAGCAGCACAGGCGTAGGGGCGGTATTACTCCAAGACGGCAGGCCAGTAGCTTACTCATCAAGATCAATGACGGCTACTGAGTCGAGGTATGCTCAAATTGAGAAGGAAATGCTCTCGATTGTCCATGCAACCACAAAGTTTCATCACTATGTCTTCGGAAGACACGTACAAGTATACAATGATCACAAACCTCTGGAAAGCATTTTCCTGAAGCCCATACTGTCGGCACCAATGAGACTGCAGAGGATGATGCTCAAGCTTCAATGGTATGACTTGACTGTCACCTACCGAAAAGGGAAAGACATGCAACTAGCAGACACCCTCTCGAGAGCTTACATCCCAGGTGAAGATCCCGGAAACAATGACGACCTCGAATACATCAACACACTCAAATTTGTGCCAATCACGGGTACCAAACATTCGGAGATCCAACAAGCGACGTCTACAGAACTGAAGAACCTCCACTTTGTTATCCTCTCAGGCTGGCCAGAACGGCGGGAGGACGTCCACATTACAGCACGGCCGTACTGGGACTCACGAGACCAATTAGTAGTACAAGATGGCATCATCTTCAAGGGTACAAGGATAGTAATCCCGCCGAGCCTTCGTTCCCAAATGTTGAAACTACTTCATGAGTCACACCTTGGAGTAGTGAAATGCAAACAACGCGCCAGAGAGGTAATGTACTGGCCAGCCATGAACGCCCAGATAGAAGACACTGTACGGAGATGTGACCGCTGCGCGGAGTACCAAAACAGACTACCACCAGAACCTCTCATGCCAACACCAGTCCCAGACCTGCCATTTATTGAAGTGGGAATTGACCTTTTCCATTTTGAGTCCAAACACTATCTCATACTGGTAGATTACTACTCAAAATTCATTGAAGTGGATGAGCTGCAAGACCAGACCACGTCCTCTACAATCCAAGCGCTGAAGAACCAGTTTTGTAGACACGGCATTCCAGAGAAATGCAGGAGTGACAATGGTCCGCAATTCAGCTCATCAGACTTCCAACAATTCTGCAAGGAATACGGTGTCGACCACATAACTAGCAGTCCTCACTTCCCGCAGAGCAATGGTGAGGCGGAGAGAGGAATACAGACAGTGAAACGCCTCTGGAAGAAAGTCAAAGACAAGCAGAAAGCCCTTTTGGACTATAGAACAACCCCGTTAGAAGGCATCAACCTGTCACCTGCTCAACTGCTCATGGGAAGACGTCCTCGTAACACACTTCCCTCATCCAGAAAGCTACTAGAACATACCTCCTACAACAGAGAGTCTGTTCAGAGACACTTCCAGATGGAGAAGATGAAACAAAAGCAATACTATGATTCCAGACCAGGAGTGAAACCATTACCATCTCTACGACCCGAAGACGCAGTAAGGATGGCACCACTGCCGGAATCAAACGCTTGGCTCCCAGCCAAGGTCGACCAACAACACAAGTCACCACGATCTTTTGTTGTAGAATGTCCGAAGAGTGGAAGAAAGTACAGACGGAATCGAAGACATCTTCGACCGTACCCAGAAGCCAGTTCTCTTGTCGATGACACGTCCAGGCTCGATTTTACAACCGGATACAACAGTCTAAACTCGGACAATATAGCCTCACCTCTACCGGATACACCCAAAGCAGCAGTCAGCGAAATGAAGGAGAGCTCTGACCGAAATACAACTCCAATGACCGCCAACCCGCAAGTGACTCGTTCTGGCAGAAATATCCGAAAGCCTAAGAAGCTGGACCTGTGACTGTACAACTCTAGTAAAGGAAGAGAGATGTAATGTATGTCGTAGTGTACATGTAGCGCGCGTTACGGCATACGCGCAGACTCGATTTAGTGTAGAGTAGACGCGCCAGCTTGTGTTCTTAGTTCGCTCTGTCTGGTAACCAATACATATCGTTGAGTTGTTGCTGCACGTAACCAAGGACGTTACAGTGCGGTAGCAGCTCGCGTTCTGCAGTTGAATTGGATCCTCTGGGCAAAGCATCCAGTAGCGTGTGCGCAGGTATGATCGCGTCTGGTTCTTGGACAGTCTACTATACAGCAACGACGACGCGTAACGTTGTTGCATTTGGTGATGAAGAGCGGGATATCGTGCAAGATATCGCAACAGAATTCGGACAGATCGTTTCGTGAATCAGTCCTCGGTTAAGGTTGTCGATTTGTAACGTGAGAATTCACTTGTGTACGTGTGAGTGCTGCGCCCTACGTTGGTGCCTGGGCAGAGTACGCGAATTTTGGCAGTTCCAGTAAAGTTTGCAGACGGAGAAGTTGAGTGATGACTGGCGCGCTTTGCTTTGTGTGCGGCTGCTAATAGCTGGAATTCGGATGCCAAAGCGACGACTCTCACAACGAACTTGAAAGAAAAGGCATATGCAGGATACCGCCGTCTGACGGAGAACAGAAGACTTCCTACGATGTGCCAGCTACGGCATTGAAAGGAACCTTTCTGCCTGGAACAGGAGAACGACGTCGGTTAGCGAGAAGACAGTTCTTAGAGCGATCGTTACGTGATGGGGAAGCGCTTGAAGGGTATGCGAGAGAACTAGAAGATCTACTGGATCGTGCTATGCCTGAGCTGGGAAAAGATATAAAAGAACAACAGCTCATTCATCGCTTTGTTGATGGTCTGCTCACGCACGCCAGGTATCAGCTGGGTTTACACCCGCAAGCGACATTTCCAGGTACAATTGTTAGAACTCGTGAATTGATGTTGTTGAATGATAGGCAGCAGAAGCGCGGCGGTCGCAAGGTGATTAGTGTTAGCGTGGCTTGTGCAGATAGAGAAACGAGTGTCACCGAGGATCTGAAAGAGAGATTGAACGAGATGGAAAAGGCGCTAAGTACTGTAGGAGTGGGTTTGAGAAGTGATAGCAAGCAGTCAGGATCGGGTCAATTGTCTGTGACGCAAGGCGTTTATCACACTAGCTCTGGACGAGAACTTCGATGTTTGTTGTGCACCGAGCAGGGACATGTGAAAACAAATTGCCTATAGAAGATTATGCAGAAACGTGTAGGCCCTTGCTTCAGGTGTAATCAGATGAGTCATTTAGTGGGAGATTGCCCAATAATTCAGCAGACAAAGCCCAAAATGACCGCAAGGACACAACAACAGCAACAGTACATGTTCGCACAACCTGATTCCAGGAAGCAATCAACCACAGGTAGCAAAACACCAAGACGGGGTGTTAGAAGTGTGTCTGGTGCGTAGATAAGCTCTGTGATTGTCACTGGTTGTGTTAATGAAGTAGAAACGTCTTTTCTGATTGCTACTGGCTCTTTAATTTTACTGTTACCTAGAAGTTTGGTTGGTGACAAAAGCACATCATCAAGTGGGACAAGATTACAACTGAAGACAGTTGATGGCAGTAGTCTTAAGTGCGAGAGAGCTTGCAAGATACTTGTACGTTTGGGCTGTATGGGCATTTTCACACCAATTTATGGTACCAAACGTACCATAAAAAACCTACCATAAAAAAGTACCGACTTTTTGCTTGATCATGGGATGATCATCAACATGGCTAAGCACCAGTTGGCTTGGATAGAACGTACACTACCCCTAAGAGTAGTAGCTGAGCAAGAGTATCTGTGAAATTGACTATAATGCATAAGGCGAAGCTGCTGGAAGGTACTGTCTTGAGAACTAATTGCCCAGTAAAAGAAGCAAAACCTGCAAAGGTAGCTGTTGTGCATGGTTTGCCAAGGAGTGTCGATGGTATACCACCCAAACAAAGTTTAAGTCAATTTGACTTTAAGCAAAGTATCTTCATAGACAAAGAACAGAAGACTTTGAAGCACGTGTTGTTGTTGACCGACAGCTATTTACAAGTGAGCTATGTGATCGTGGAAGTACAGAATTTGTAACTCATACTATTACGACAGGAGACACGTTGCCACAAAAACAGGTAACAAGAGTATTACCTCACGCACTTCAACGGGTTGTAGAGAAACAAGTAAGGAAATGCTTGAGTAAGAGGTGATTTAACCATCAGTGACTCTATGGAGTTCACATGTAGTCTTGATACATAAAAAAGGCGACACGTATCGGTTCTATGTTGATTACTGAAAACTAAATGGCATAACAGTTAAAGATGCTTATCCCTTGCCAAGAGTAGATGAAACGTTAGAGTCATTAGGTGGACCTTGCTATTTCTCGACTTTAGACTTAGCGAGTGGGTATTGGCAGGTATCTATGAATCCTGAGGATAAAAAGAAGACGGATTTCTAAACCAAACAAGGCCGTTTTGAATTCAACGTAATTCCCTTTGGTCTTTATAATGCTCTTGCCACTTTCCAGAGGCTAATGATATATGTTCTAGCTCGGCTACAATGAGATTACTGTGTAATATATCTTGATGACATCATTGTCTTTTCTACAACCTTTAACCAACATGTGAAGAAGCTGAGAGCTGTGTATAGCAGACTTAGTGCTGCTGGGTTGAATTTAAAGCCAAGCAAGTGTTGACTTGGGCAGAAATCGGTTAATTATTTGGGTCATGTAGTCGGAATGGAAGGATTGCAACCGGATAAGAGGAAGTTGTAACAGATGTGGACTTTCCCAGGCCAGTAGATGGTACCGGAGTACGTCGGGTTTTGGGCCTAGTAGGATATTATTGCCGCTTTGTTCCACACTCTTCGCATTTTGTAGCTCCGTTGTTTAAGACACAAAGTAGTGCTGCTAATTTTGACTGGACAGATGATTGCCAACAGCCACTTGATGTTCTGAAACACAAGTTGACAGATGCTCCAGTAATGCCTTTCCCCACGTTTGAGTAAGACTCTGTTAGCTACGGATGCGAGTGAAGTAGGATTGAGTGCAGTTTTGTCACATACTGTGGAGAAGAACACGTAGTAGCCTATGCAAGTCGAGTGCTACACAGGGCTGAGAAGAACTACAGCACAACAGAGAAGGAAGCATTGGCTGTAGTTTGGGCGGTGACAAACTTTAGTCTATATTTATACGGAAGGCAGTTCACACTTTGGACAGATCATTTCCCATTACAATGTCTACGTTCCTGAAAGAAACTGAAAAGAAGAATGGCGAGGTGGTCACTCACACTAAGTGAATACAAATGGTAGATTCAGTACAGAGCAGGAAATCAGTATTTTGAATTTTCCAGAATACCGTCTGCACATTTAGGAAGAAAATGCTATGCCCTATCTTAGACCAAAAGCTAGAGCAAACACGAAGTAGTCAAGGATGTGCAGCAGCTGTATTTACACCTTCTTGGACAGGTAAAAAGTTACAGATGAGACAGACGGAAGGTCCTTTACTGTCAAACGTTCTGGACAGTTTTCTTGCCATGGAGAATAGAAAAGAAGCAATAGGTGGAGAGCGGTTGCTAAGGTGTGACATCAGCTAGTGTTGGATGATGGAGTCTTATATCGATTTTGAAGAGTGGGACCAGGCGAAGGACAAGAAGAACGACAGTTGTTGGTGGTACTTGACTCTATGGTACCTAAAGTTCTAGCAAAGTTGCATAACAATGGCGGCTACTTTGGAGTGAAGAAAACGCTTAATAGAGTTGCTGAACGGTTTTGGTGGCCAGGCTAAACACGTGCACTTGAGAGCTATGTAGCAACTACTGTAAAGTGTCAGCAAAGGAAGATGCAAGCAAAGAAAGCTAAAGCAGCTTTGCAGACTGTTCCAGTTGGAGAACCATTTGAAATGCTTGCGATGGACTTTCTAGGACCTTTACCAACAACTGAAAAAGGCAACAAGTACATTTTGCTTGTTGAGGACTACTTCACCAAGTGGACCGAAGCATTTCCGTTACAAGATCAAACGCAAAGACAACAGCAAAGATCTTGGTAAATGAGGTCACCACGCGATTTGCGATGCCCATAGTTCTGCATAGTGACTAAGGACGCAATTTTGAAAGAGCTCTTGCTTGTGAAGTATGCAAACGTTTGGGAATTCGTAAGTAAATAACCACAGCATATCATCCACAATGGGATGGGCTTGCTGAACGAATGAACAGGACTTTGGCAAAATTCTTTGTCCAAATATGCAGACACCCCTCAGAAGGATTGGGACAAGTGGAAAGCAACTGTATTGTTTGCATATCGCACTTCAGCACAAATTTCTACTGTGTACAGTCCTTATGAATTGTTTTTGGAAAGAACAGCACGGTTGCCAGTGGATACAGAACTGGATCAGCGACTCCCTTCGCCTGATACAACAGACGAGTACTTGAGCAAGTTGAAATGAAACCCGAGACAATCTAGAGAGATTGTAGATGAAGAGATCGCTGCAGCTCAAGAGAGACAGCACAGGAATTATGATGGAAGTGAATGAGCTCAATATGAAGTAGGTGATTTTGTGTTGCTGCATTGTCCAGCATTGACGAGAGGTACTGTTTCGAAGTTTGTACTGCTCTTACCAAGGACCGTAACAAGTCACGAGGCAAGTAGGCCGGAATAACTAAGAGATTCAAAAGATGGGAGAAGAAAAGAGAAAGGAAAAACGTGTTCATAGTAACACACCGAAGGTTTTCCACAGAAGAGCTCGAGAAGTAGAATTACCAGCAGATCAGGAGACCAAGAAACATGAGCAGCAAGGCAGAAATTCAGGAGAAAAGTCAATCAAGAACCAGATGTCATTCAAATCTTGGTAGCAGAATTAGCAGCAGATGCCACAGGACTGTTAGAGGCAGAGGAGGCAGTTGCAGTAGCAGAAGATCCGCCAGGACCTGTTCGAGCACATAGACAAATTCAATTGCCAAAGTACTTGCAAGATTATGACTGCAGTTAGTTGTAATTTTTTGCTAGTTTTGAGTTGTATTGTGTTACTGTTGTTTGAGACTTGAAGTAGCAGTAACATATACGTTTTCTTGTTTAACAGTATTGAAACTTTTGTGGGGAGGTTTTTGAAAAAAGATGAACCTGAAACTTAGCAGGAAGGAATGTGATGTAGTAGATTGCTTGACAGTTAGAGTTGCTAATTGGATTAGTAGTGTATTTAGTAGAGACATTAAAAGAATAGATTGCCTTCTTAGTCAAGTGCCTGGAGTAGACGGTCGTGCTGTATTAGCTCGCGTTTTACAGTCGAATTGGATCATCTCGAGAGGTATGCAGTAGCGTGTGTACGAGTGTGATCGGGTAGGCTTCTTGGAAAGTCTACACTATACGGCAACGACCATGCGTAACGTTGTTGCATATGAGATGTCATCGTTGGTTACATCCGTATTGGAAAGGTATACATTTATGAATCTGGACACTAATGCTGGTCCTAAGACCAACCGTAATATATTGAGAAGAGGCGGTACCATCCCAGACCCGTGAAGAACGATTTTAAATCGGTGCTACACGGGTCTGGGAGTCCGTCTCGGTCAGTGCTTGCCATCTCGTTCCTAAAGTCATCTCTATCGATAGGAACATTTATACATGACTTCCTTTGTTAGTAGTCTTGTCTTTGTCAATCTCTACTCTTGCAGACAAAGAAGAAAACGGATGACTCACGCGACATAATTTCGGTCACATGATCTCGACCGATTTCCTCTCTTCAGACGTAGATCTGAGGCGTTCTTTTTGGCTAATGTTAGATTCATTACCGCTGGCTACTATCCCTACGGGGCGATGTTATTGCTAATTGTATTGTTGTTACGGCAGAACGTAAAATCTGAGAGACAAGTACTCGAACATCTGGGATCATATCTCGATCTCTCTTAGTCGCTTCTCTACAAGACGAATTGAGACGATTGTCGTGTCTGTTGAAAAGTTCGCTTTGTATTTTTATTCCACAGAATAGCCTGTTAACCGTATTTTCTCTTCAGTTTTTACTGTTGCATAGCGGTGAGAAAGGTGGTATAGACTACGGAATCCGGATGGACCTAATCTCGGTCACGCGAGTTTGAGAAAGACGAGTTCCTGAGTAGGTTGTAATGTGTGATATTTAGCCTAGTGTTGTTCTGGAGCTACATTACACTAAATAATGTCACAAATGTGGTATATTGTTACAAATGTGTTCGTCTAATCAACTTTCTATTTCTATCACTTCAAACATGCATGGCATTGTAATGTGATGACTCTGAATTTTACATTTGTTGGAAGTTAACCTGAGAGTAGTCCTACCTGTTTCTACATTCTTGACTGGCAGATATAATGATTCTTTATCTTGGAGGGAATGATTGATGATTTTATGAAGCAGAATTGCACACAAACTGCTTTGACTTTATCCTTACTAGAGTTATAGATATTTGCTGAGAACTTAAGAAAATTGTGACATGTTGCCAAACAATAAACTATTTTTTCATGACACAGTTCTGAGTCCCATGAGACAGTTATGAAGTTGTGAGAGAGAACGAGTCCAGTGAATATATCAACTAATCATTCTGTATAACCAAACAATTTTGTTGATAATAACTAATGTAGCTAAAATCTTACAATCAACAAGATCGTAGTACGTACGGAGTTTATGCAGAGTTCTGGCATACTGAAAAGGCATCTTGTGATACTCAGCTTTTAGCAGAATGGATTCAATGTGTAGCACCATAATGATCAATCTATCACTCACAAATCTGCTGGTTAGCACTAAACCAGATGTGCAAAGTAAGTTTTATTTTAATTATTATTCAAAGACATATTTTAAAAGAACAACTCTAGATTAAGCAACTGTTTATTCATTGTTAAAAATTTCACTTGTCTCGGTGACGAATAATATCACACCAAAAATAATAAGGTAAAAATTCAAAAGATCTCAACAAGGGTAATAAACTGTTAACTACTAGTAGGTGTGTGCTTGTTGTGCATGCATGCAGTCTCAGGTTTGTGTTAATATTTAGTCCTAGGACACGGTCGGAACGGCACAATCGAAACACTCGATCTACTTGCATACCATCAAGTTATCTACATTCTTAAGTTCGTCAGTAGTATTAGTTAAACTATATTCGACTGTCTTTAAAGCGACATGGTAGAACTCAGTAACATGGACGAGGCTCAGAAACGACTGTGAGCAAGTGCTCAGCTAAGGCACTGACGACAGTAGTGGTACGTCCAAAATTAAATTCAGTTGTCTCAGTCACGAAGACGATCTTCTCGGTCTCTTCTTGCCATTCTAGTATTGTGCATCCAACCTCATAAATAGTAATCACAACGTACTCTAAATAAACAGCACTCGAGCAGCCATTAGGTTAAGATAAATATGTAACTTTGTAATGGCCAACGTATATGTGCGGATAGAGTTACAAGTGCATTACAAACCAGTGAAAGGAATTAGTAACAATAGTCAAAGAGGAGTCTATATATATATAGGTTTATAGTTACCACTAACTAAAGAATTCTTACGCCCATAGACCTAGACGTAGGAAGTATATTTACGAGGTTGGAAGCCAAACACTGGAATATTGTAAAACATTATTGCAAAAAATTATTGGGGTTAGAGTTTTTTGCTCTCTCGGTTTACGTGTACTTAACGCGTGAAGGTCTGTTCGCAATACAAATTGACGGCCATACAGTATATGTGTGTCACTTTTCCGGCAGACGTTCGTGTACGAAGAGCGAGCAAACTATGGGAGCACAGATGACGTGCCTCTACGACAATACCCACTACCATGGTAAAGTAATCGACACAGCATGGAGCAAGCTGCGACGCCAGAGTCGACCACTTGCACGCACACGCGGTAATCAATTCGACTGCTTCCGGAGATACCTCCGGGTCAAATACTCTCTTTGGCTTGAGCAACAATGTATATAATATTATAATTACCCTAGAAATATCTATATATCGCTAGTAGATGGTTCACAAATAGAATCTACGCATGCCATGCACACATTTTTAGTGATATATGTGTATAGATCATTGACATACGTTTTCTTCCATTTCGACCTTGGAGCGAGTTCATGTTGTCCCGGCTGCATCTCAGAGTTGTACTGAGATATTTACACACTCAGGATAATATTGTATTCAATTTGTAGAAGTGTACATTTACTGAAGATGTCAGAGGCAGATTTGGTTTGGAGTCATATTTTAGTGATATTGCTTTTTCGTTTGCGAACGCGGCGCATATTGAGTGCTTCGTCGTATTTGATAACATTCCTGGTAGATCGGACATTATATATGTTTGTATCCGACTACTGTCGCTAGTAGTAACAGGACCAGTGAAACGGCCACGACTTTACAGCAATGGCCATATCACTGCTAAAATGATTGGTTTAATTCCAAATATTTGCTGACAGTCTGTCGCGGTTCGGTTTCTCGAGGAATAGTTTGGAACACGTAAACAGCGTGTTGTTTACGCTTTCAATCAAGTTTGCCAGATTTTCATTTACGCCCACGTTGACCACGCCTATCATCTTGCGTTAAGCAGAAACACGTTGGATTTACTTCCGCCGAGCTTGAGTAATTTGTAACTCAATTGCTCGACTCGATTTTATTGTCTTAATTAAGCGTGATTACATGTACAGTCTACGTGTAATACCATGCACCAATCTTAAGTTAAATCTTACACTCTGGAACTCTAGAGATACATAATCAGCTGTAGTGGAACTCACTTGCATGTGGTTTACTTTATATATCTAGGTCAGATGACATAAAGCAGACAGTGTATTTAGTAATCGCATCAGTCTAGTGAAAGGTATTGTTTTGGTGCTTCTTAGAGTCGACAAAGTCCGGGCTTCCTTGCCAAATTAGTTTCCAAAACTACATTCACATGTTCTAGAACAATTGGACTTTGGCAATAATTTTTATTATTATTTTTATTAAATAATTAGAGAACTATAATGTAAATCACCCATACTAAACAAACGACGCTACAGCTGCAGCAATAATGCTTGCTAGTTTTCTGTAGCTATATTATTATGTTAATTGTACATTATTATTGTTTTAGTAATTAGTTATATTATTATAGTAATTATATATTATTATAGTAATTAGTTATATTATTATAGTAATTGTATAATGCCTCGTTCACAGAAGCATGGTACATGCAAACTGAGCCGAACAATCTCGTGCCCACAATGACATCGAGTTCTCCTCAGTTCACACATGCAGTTCTCCTGGAAATCAAGCCAAGCAGTCTAGTTGGTGACTGTGCTTGCAAGTATGCGAGCGTGGGTATTTCCGGTCACATGTGATATGGCGGCGTATGTCGTGAAATGTTGAATCATCCTACTTGTATACACCTCGATGAATATTATGTGTCTGCAGCAAGTCGTTCGCCTCTTCCTTTAATTAATTAAGAAATGACCGTTGGAAATGTGTACTATGATGACGAGACAAGAATACTCGCGCAGAGAAGCAATTTATTAATTAAGTGCTTTCAGTAAACGTTTACTTTAGACAAAATCCAAGAAGATATGCATAAAGTACACAAACTGCAATCATTTGACAATGAAACAACAATTAGTTCACGTTATTGCAGAAGATATTGCACCGTCTAAGCAACACGAAAGACTCCAAACTGAGCGTATGGAGGATACATATAAGCATAGACAGTATAGACAAACTTCATATAGATCCTGTCTCCTTTGCTGACCATTTTTAGAAGACCAGAATAACGAGTGTAATCTTGATTGCCATTAGCAGATGGATGGTACTGGTAGGTAAATTCAACATATTGACTGTTCAAGTAGATGTAGAATCCAGAACGCGCTTGTCCCGACTGTGGATCAAAATATATCTTTCCGTAGATATAGTAAAGTCCATCTTTCGGCACGGTAATGTATCCGTTACTGTATGTCATTCCACCTCTCAGAATAGGAGAATACCACTGACCGCTACCAGTATACCAGTCCGTAATAATGCTGCCTGATTGCAATTAACAACATCAAAATACATTAGTTTAATATATTTTTGAATTATAGAAGAATAAGAACTTTACCACTACTTTTTGTGCCATAATTATTATTCCCGTGTAAATGAGCAGCAGGTTGATCGTTACTTGCCTGCAATGCAACATTATTATATAAAAGTGGGTAAGCAGAAAATTTGTATGATTGCGTACCAAAGACTGCAAAGTGAGTTTCATGTTAGATACCTAGCAACACACAACGTCAGCTACATTTACCAACTATGCGGGTAGTAATTAAAGCTGGGTTTACACCGTCGATCACTGTGTTTACACCGTCGTTTATACAACCATTAAACTTAATTGTGGCTAAAAATTACGAATTAAACATATACCCTTTTAAACTGGGGTTACAAGAATAATCTATCTAAAATCGTAAAAGCGATTGTCGTTTCACGTGACCACAAAGTCCAGTCCGTAAGTATTTATTATATACGTAGTGATAGAAGTGCAGTAACGAGAGTTATCACGTACGGGAAACAAATATCGCTCTCTAGGTACGCAATGTTACGCTATTCCCTTCTATAAATGTCTTAAGACGTGCATGGAAGTGATCTATTTTGCGTTAGCAGTTCCAATGTTGATTTCCATCAATATTTAGCAATCCCAAACATAAATTAGTCCGTTCTGGTAATAGATCTTTTCTAAACGTTTTGCAGATTTCCTGGCGGTTTATCCATTTTGTAGGCCGTACAACCATATACGATATATCGCAAATGCTGTTCGCTGATTGTACTAAAGTAAGAATGCGTGGCGGATCCAGAGTTTCACTAAAGGGGACAACAACCAGTACAAACCAATATGACGTTATCAAAATTATGACGTCACAACTTCGCCGCGTGACTCGGCATTCAGACAGGTACAATTATGAACCAGTTTGCACATACGTACTTTATATACGGTTATATTGCAAGTGCTTTGGGCAAAGAATTTAATATTAAATTCAAAGACAACATGCACAGCAGTACGTAGAGAGCATGCTGTCAGCAGAAGGGCATTAATTAATTAATTAAGCTTAATAGCTACTATGTCTCATCATATAAATGCAACAATATTCCATTCATTCATTTCAACACACACCAATTTGGCAATAAAACATTTTAGAATAACCTTCAAGTGGTTTCTTCAGTAAGGTGTAGTCTAACTGAATGTCGTTGTGCACGAAAAGAGTGTATAAGCAGGTCGTTGAGCATCTTAGTGCTGCGAAGCTCTGCTGAGTTACTTCTTTGAACACTTAATTTGACCGCATACTCAGAGAAGCCGCAAAATTATACCTAGTGCCAGAGCGCTCCTGCTTTAATTTAGGGAGGCCGGTAAGTGCCGATCGTGACCATGCCTGGATCCGCTACTGCCAGGTAGCTCGCAAACCGGAAGTCTTTCTAGCTGAATACATTTTAAGTACGTTTCAAGTTAAGTCACGTGATTTTACAAAAAAAATTTAGCTAAAGCAAAAATAGTAAACTTTTGATATTCAAACCAAATTAGAATTTGCAAAATTTATTGCACTAACACAATTTAATAAACTAATACCAATAATCAAATGCAAATACCATCTCTGCTAAATGCTGCCTTATTACCGATTAATTATATTGCAACAGTCTTGCATGCTTGTACAAACTTGACAATGACCTACCTCTGTCTGTAGCGCTTTCACAGGATTGAAGTACTTTTCAAGCGTTTCCTGGTCTATCTGAAATAATTAAAACTTTTGAAATGTTAAATTTACTTAATAAATTAAATATAATACTGGTTCTCCGGGAATGCCTTGTGGACCTCTCGGTCCTGTTATACCTGGTATCCCTTTCAGTCCCTATAGATCCAAATATATCTTGAGTATAATAAACCCAATGTTCAAAGTTGACAAGTTGCTGCAGTACCTTTTCTCCTTTTGAGCCTCGTGGACCAACTGGTCCAGTGTGACCGGCTGACCCCTAGGACAAACAAACGCAGCATAATAAAACTTACAATTCAATCTTATATTGTATCTAATCTCAGTATAACATTACTTGAATATGTTGGTAATTATTTTTAAAGATTTAAATAAATATATTACATAATTAAATTTCTAGTATGATTATTGAGTATAAAATGTAACTTGTCGTAGACATTGTATTCTAATAGAAATTGTGTAATTCAGATATCTGTATATCGATTGTGACTCACAGGATCTCCATCAGCTCCTTCAATACCTCTTGGCCCCATACTTCCTTTTTGTCCCTATTCAAAATTTACAAATAATAATACACAATTGCGGTCACATCGTTCGACTATGTATATTTATCTACCTTGTCACCACTTGATCCTTTTGGTCCAGATGGGCCAACAGAACCTGTTGAACTCTTAAATGAATAAATAAATGTTGTGTAAATATGTTAACAACCGAGCCACGATAAAAAGACTCAAATCCTAAATGTTTGCAATGTCGCAAAATGAATCAAATGAATCAAATGTCGCAAATAAATTTTATGTCGCAAAATGAATCAGACATTTCAGTTCTGTTTCATAGTATATATAAAGATTGAAGATCTATCTACACGTATAACTTAATTTTTATATTTCAATTTTTTTAAGATTTACTTTGTTTTTACGTTTGTCACATAACAATGCATTTTAAAGTAATGAGTTATCAATTAACTTGTTGTATATTTGTCTATATTTGTCTGAAAATGTTTCATTTGTTTTTCGTCTATATGCATGCATGGCTGCCTGTTCAACCTGCAATATAAATTACTTTCAAAAGTGGGAGGGTTAGACTATATTCCGTTTGGGACGCGTCCACTACCATGACAGACCTCACCTAATTAAAGACAACTGTGTGAATCGACATTCTTTTACGCAGATATGTACAACTATGCGCATACATAAAACCTATATATTCTTACACATAATGTGTCAGTCTATTAAATACTACACTAAGCTTACTCAAAGTGCATGTTTTAGTAAAGAACATGAGTACATAGTCGAGTCTACAACAGTGGTCCTTCTTGGACAGTACTGTTTACTAGTGGAGTCATTTTACCCCACAAACCATATAGTGTCATGTTTGCTCACTTAGGGCCTATCACTAATGTTACCAAGAATCTATCACTAACATTCGACGAAAATTTAGTTTGCCTTCTCTAAATTAAAGGTGAATACTTACTGTGGTGAATGCTGTTATATCTAGCTTGTGCATCATGGCACTGCATTGCATTAGCAGCTGATAAAAACTTTATACTTATCTCGTAAATTCAGCGTTTTTGATGTCCGAGGCATTGGCAGAATGTTCTTATGACCAGTGGCGTAGCAAGAAGTTCACGAACGGGGGGCTGTACCGTGAATGTGATCATGAGTAGACAAAAACTGCCTCCCTTGCCAGAAAGATTTGCAAAAGTCACCGGCACAGAAAATTAAAATTCCTACACTGAGCGAGGGGCTTCAGCCCCTCATCCCCCCACTTCCTACGCCCGTGTTATCACAGCGGAGTAGCGAGACCTAAATTTTTGGATATCAAAATTATTATTTAAAGCTTTTAATATTGACTTATAAATGAGATCAATACTATAGCTTGATCACAGAATGCTATTATTGAATTTGCTAACTGTGTATGGGTGCTACATGACCAGCTTGATGGTGCAGACTTATTAAAAGTGAACAATGCCGGCATCTTAGCATGATCTCACGATATCGTTAATTGAAAGAGGAAATCAAACAAAGTGAACTTAACTTGCATGAGTAGATTTCACGACACATTGATTGGTGTAAATTTGCCGTCTAACGTGTACACTGTACTACAAATTTAAAAAAGCCTTCTATTTCGGATAATTTTCACATTCGGTCTGCTCAATTTCCTTTGCCGCTGATTGGTCGAAAGTTACAATCCCGGATGTGAACTATAGAACGGCATCTGTAGCACCCGAGTGCTCTGAACATTCCTTTTCGCATATTAAAAAGAACAACAATAAACTATTACTCAAGCAAAAACATGTCAAATTAGGTAAGCCTTAATAATGCAGAATTTGCAAGAAAGTCTGAAAGTCACCTCTCGATACCGACATTATTTACTCTAGGGAAAATTGAAGAAATATTGACAGTAAGTACGGCAGATTTTCGTGTATTCGTATTGGAAAAGCACTGCTCGTATATGGTATGGAAAGTGAACATTATACGGAGTAGCTTTTACGTCAATTGATGTTTTATAAGATCTATAAGTAGTGCACATGGGCTCAAAAATGATACCACCTCGCGCACACAACTGGGTACGTACGGTTCTAGTCGATCGATATTAATTCTCCTATCGAAATCGGATAGAGGTGGCCGAAACGTGGAAGCCGAAACGTGAAAACAAGGTCAAGAAACAGATTTTATACGTTCTAACTAAGGTTAGTTGTATACTCGTAGATTCCAAGACAACAAAAATTCTCATTTTTAGGTTTTCTATGACTATCTCCGGTTTTGCAGTAGGCGTAAACCTACTCACGTGCGCACGTGTTGGAGTACATTCGTGACTTTAATATTGCAATAAAAACTTCTGTGCTGTTGTAGGCTGCGGCAACTGTGTCGATCGTGACAAAGACATTAGTTTCGCTGTTTGCCAGCGATTATGATGGTCAAAACCAACAAATTTCGAAAAGCGACGAAACGGCGACGAGGAGCGTTGATCACTGCCATAAACCTAAAACAGATCAGTTTGACGTACACATGCGTCTGTTCCGATCACTTCATAAGCTTCTGCAACGGAAGACGAAACGAATCAAGATTAGGTTCCTAGTCAAAAACTTCGATATTCGTCAAATGAAATTCATTGACGACAGAACGGTACGAACGAGTACAGCAAAAGAATGCAAAGAGATTGCGATTAGAACAAGACGACGAAAACGTTCCTCCACTTGATTTTAGTGCATTTGCAAGTGAAATTAACAGACGTCATTGAAAATAGAAATGTCAGCGGTAGCATGCATGTAGACCTACTAGAGTTGTCGTCTGAAGATGTTGACAGGCTAGAGAAGTCGTTGCACTGTCTTCAGGAATTACTGGCAGCAATATACGGCATTCCGATTTCGAAGCAGTCTGCTTTCAGACAAAACATTTTATCCGGCGTGGATGCTGCGGCCACAAGTCGACGTTCTCGGACAACTCGCTGAGGAAAATTTCGTAAAAGGTCTCGACCATCAGCGTACTGCAATTTAGCATTGTAGCGACGTCGGCTGTAGGAATTTAACCATATGTCGCAACAACCTAGAATAATAGGCCTCTAACTTATCGAAAATGTTCCGGCTGTCTTCCACGCGTGCGGTGGTCAGTTTAGCTCATGTGAGTGTAACCGGTCTATTAGCAATTTATGGAGATTGTACTATTTTAACCGCTCTACATTTAAAGGGTTTCTCTTCTGCAGTATATAACCACTGAATTGACCCCCACTGTCTATAGACAAAATTGCGCCTTATTAGACAAATAGCATCTCTAGTATACAGCCACAGATTGGTCGTCTACTGTCTATAGAGAAAGTTGTGCCCTTTTAGACAAATAATCTGTTTTATTGTATATGCACAGAATTTTCTAAAATTTGTTCCGAGATATGCTTCGGCTCCAGTTCTTATTTTGGCAATTTCGACTACCATCCTTTCCAATGCAATACGGTCTTTTTGACCTTGGGCTACTATCTCCTCAAGTTTTGACTACCATCTCTCCAATACAAACGGCGACTTTTTCAAAGTCAAGCACACTCCGACGACTCGTTTCACTCCGACGAACCGCCGCACTTCGATGACCCATCGCACTCCGATCGATCGATAAAAACCCATCGCACGATACCGGCCCACCGCACTGGTACACGATCTTTCCACCCTTGAGCCACCCACCCTCGACGACAATCTTGATACGTTCAGACAAATTTCTACAACCTATAGTAGCCGCAAAGCATTCGACCTCAAAATGGCAAAGATTTCTAGTCGTATATATATATATATATATATATATATATATATATATATATATATATATATATATATAGCTCAACGTCAGAAACGGAAAGAACAAATTGTTCCTGCCAACAAGTCATTTGTTTGCCAATCTTGTGGCAAGGAATGCCGTTCAAAAGCAGGTGTTAAATCACACCAGAGACACAGAGGACACTAAAGAGAGTCATCACTGTTATTAGTGGACATGCCATAATATATATATATATATATATATATATATATATATATATATATATATATATATATATATATATATATATTAGCTCTAGAGAGCATTTTTGTAGTACTAGATATACGGCAGCATCTGGGAACAGAATTTGTCACATTTAACGCCGTGGAGAACACAGCCTTTGGCTACCAGGCCACCGAGCAATACACCATCTTAAAAGATTCGCATCTCCGCACCGTCGGCGAGCGTATGGTTCGTAGTGTCCTTCTACAGAACCTGTACAAGAACAACCTGGCGAGCGATATCGCAAAAATGGACTATATACAAGTCGAGCACACGGACGCTCTTCGAACGAATCTGGAACCAATATCCGACGTCTTCGTCGACGACCTCTTTGTATGGAGTCTGCATTCCAAAGACACTAGAACCAGAGTCGGAGGGCCCGGATTCGAGCACACTCGGACATAGCAAGACTTCCAGAGCGTCTACACGTTGAGATTGTAGCTGTTTGTTTATGCAAGGGGCACGGACACTCCTTATATTGGAATACGGAACAACAGGATTGCCGTCGAAGACAATGCGCTACGTGTGTACAACGGGAAGTATCCAAACACAATATCGATTGCGATCGTGGTATGCAAGATTGATTTAACAGACATTCCGATCGAAGAGCTGTTGAGACGGCTCCCAGAGTTTCTGGAAAGGCTACAACGCAACGGAATCGGATTCTACTGCATAGACTGTACTCGAGACTTTTGTATATGTTTGGATAGAAAAGCACTCCTAGACCATCTCGTCTCCGAGCACGATTTCTTACAACAGAAAGTACCGAAGACAACCCGAATAGTATTCTGGCGAACGACGAGAATGTGGGCAACAAACACCAGGCCTGTGAATCGCTATAAAAGGGCAAGTTCTACAACACGTTTTCATGCCAGATCAAGTGTGCAAGCGTCCGAGAAAATTTGGGAAACACCATGGCCTACTACTGCAAGTGCCACGACAAGAGGCTCGACGAGACGTTCGCCCACTCGGACGTACAAGCGTGTGGGATCAGTCGCGTCGAGGTGTCGTTGTACGAGATACGACCGGAGGAGGCGGGCTTGGAAACAGCAGAAGAGGCTGTCTCGTACGTACATTCTTTGTCGACGGGCGATCCACTGTTCTGGGCGTAACCTCTACGTAAACAATGTAAGGCGCCAGAGTCGGCTATACACTGCAACATGGTATACCTATCGAAGCAGACAAACGTTTTACGCCGTCTACTGGGGCCACACGACCACTGGCCGTATCTTCGGGGTGTCTCAGGACTACACCGATCGGGAATTCGAGATTCAAGAGAAGGTCTATCTTTCGTTGTGAGTATCCGCCTTCCGGTTCGTGGGTGTATACCCATCGTACCGTGGTTCTGGACAAAAACGACGAGAGAGTCCACACTACGCTGCGCACCTATCGAAAACTGAAAGGTGCAATATACTTAGCTTGCAGCAATGCCCCGTTTACACGAGATCCAGACAAAGATCCAAAGCCGACAATGGGCAAACGACGTCTGCCAGAATCGAATTTGTTCGATGGAAGTGAAATTGCAAGATTTGGCATGGCGATCGCAAACCTGCATCCATTACCCCTTGAGGAGGCTATCACCACCCCAACCTTTGTCTGTTCTTTACCCTCAAGTGTCGGGACATGTTGGTGGAAGAGGCTCTGCTACTCCAGGAGATCAACTGGCGAATGGTTGTAGTCGCGAGGCGAGAAGAATCTCTGCAAGTCGAAGAGGGCGAACGAGCCACGATAGTAGCCAGGCGGAAGAAAACATGACTGCTATTGCAATAAGAACCAATATAAAAAGCCGAGATCGAAGCCAGTTTGGAGAAAAACCGAGACACCTTCTATGCAATAAGTAGAAAATTCCGATTGCAACAAAAGACAAAAGCTTTGCTCGATCTAAGGACGGAAAGAGCCCAAGCGTTGGTGCTGGCACATCTCGAGATATGTGGCTTTCGGAAATAGCTGGGGTTTTGTTCTAGCTTGGCCCTGAGACGAGTAGAGGAAATATAAAAATATTGTGGACTGAACAGAGAAAATCCAAATACAGGCATGTAGGTAGGCAGACAAAAGACAAACTCCCAAATTACAGACAGACAAAGAAAATTGAAAAGTAGACAGGTAGGTAAGAATGCAAACAGAGAAAATCCAAAAATACAGGGAATGTAGGCAGGCAGGGAGGTAGGTAGACACACGGGTAGGTTTTCTATTATCCACACCTACAGATTTCTGTACACATCTTCGCACGTACTCACCTGTTAGTGTATACAGATCGTCCCAAGGCCATACGCGGATATTCCGAAGCTCAGATCGTGCAAACCGTCTTGCACAGTTCTTCGATCTTGGGTCTGCTGTCTCGTAGAAAACTTTGTTTGCGATCGATTGTCCTATAGTGCACCTCCATGGCCTTTCAAGGTACATACCCCACAACGGTACCGTCCACAACGGCGAGAGCCTCCTTGAGAGACCCCTTGTTGTCCCTTCCATCTGCAAACTAGGGGTACAAATGGTTGACTCGACGGGCACAACGGACAATGTCTTCCATGGTGTTGTGGAGTGAATCGGTTGAGGCGGATCCGTAGTCCACTGGCAACTTTACACCTTCTCCGAGCACCACCATACAAACCCAAGCCATCGTTGATGTCCAACCGGGGGTTGTGTCTCCTTAGTAGGACGTATTGTAACACGGTGTCGGACCTATAGCTGTACCAAGATGCAGACACGATAGACGACCTTTACGTAAAGATCGAAGCTCGATGTGGGAGAGAGATCCAGTCCCATCCAAATCTGGGGTTTGTAGTATCGAGGTATGCCAGCCGTTGGCTATTTTTCGGTGCGGAACCTTGTACTCGAGTAGGACAATATCTTGGTCGACCTTCTATTGTACGTTCGCCGTAATGTGGATGCGTCTACCTTTGTCACGTTTCGTCAACGATACGACACAGTACCCGCCTGGACTATAGTATACATTCCCAGCTCAAATATAGGATCTGATCACCCACACACACGGTTTCACAATCTATCAATCATTCCGACACGTGTTCGAATACCGTTACCCACCAACAAGCAATACGCACGAGATATCTCGACTCGACACAGCTCTTGTTTTCGAGCAATTTTTGAAAGGAGCAATAGGGGTTTCAATCCAATAGAGAAGCTATTCTGGATCATCTATCCGTATGTCGTCGCAACCGATGCCAATCCTTCGTAAGCTGTTGGAGAGAACCTTGTCGTTCGACGAATGCCTGAATCTTGCTGTCGAGGAATTACATACGGGTATATATAAGGGGATAGAATTTGATGCCACAGTCCAAGAAAAATTATGTAGCCCTATATGTATTCCTCTATGTAGCCTGCTTCGCAAACGCAATGTCTACAAAGACAGTCTTACCCATCATACTGGATATCTTGTGCGATATTGTGAATATACCGACCATAGAAACGCACAGCTGTTCACCACTCCATGGAATCATATGGCTGGACCAGAAGAGTCAAAACAAAATTCTGCAAAGGGTGGGATTGGATATTCTATGTATCGTATGCAAGATAGGAAAAGAAGACTCTTCGCGTAGAAACGAGTTTGAAGTACAATCTTCGTATGGTGCAACTTAAGCCATTGAAAGGGAAGCGAGAGCCCTATACCGAGAAGAGAGAACGAAGAAACGAGAGAGAGGACGAGAAGAGAGAACGACATTGCAGTTAGAGGCAAAAATGGAGATATTTATATCTATATATTACAAAGGTTATGCTATTTCGAACATTTAGTTGACGATGCTAGTTCAGGCCCAAATTCTACCCGAAAGTATAAAATGCACTAGGACACTCTGTCCGGTCAGAATAAAAACAGTCAAGATGGGATAAAGTATTCTAGAATATTTTATGTGGGAAGAGAGTGTGTTCTATTAATTAAGAGGGATAAAAATGTAATGGGATGAATTATACTGTCACCCCAGTCATCAAAACAACCGCCGCTGTTCAGAAGAAAGAAGAATTTTAGTAAGAAGAGTCAAGTCAAGAGCCAGTTAGAGGAATTTCTGCCTCGTCTTTGATTCAATCCGACTCTTCACGTGAATTGACGTCGCCCGATCTCCAACGTGATATATGATGATAGTTGGTTAGAGTTAGCAAACGGACGCCGAGTTTCCTGCGTCAGTAGCGTCTATGCGAAAAGTTCAGAAATGCGAACGGTGGGGGAAAATGTCTGTTGTTCGTGGTCTGAATGGAATGGTGGTTGGTAGTATTATTTGCGACATGCGATGTAGCGTCGTCGTCGCCAAGCAACAACTAGTGAAATACAGTCAATTTATTGGTATAAGCATGCTGTTATGCGTAGGGCTGATAACACAGTGCTAACGGTTCCTTGAGCAATGGTCACGCTAAATACGCCGTAATACATTATGACTTGTGTCCGTCTGACGCATTATGTGACACAATTATCAGCAACGTTCCCGGAGCGGGAGCCGCAGAAGATCCTGACCCAACGTGAGTGAGGACAGTGTTCAAGCAATGGAGAAAGGTGTAAGTCGCCCGTTGGTCGTATAAACACAGTAAAATATAATGGAATAACGTAGATCGCGATGAAAGACGATTGCACGCGACACATCAATTCAGAAGTATAGGTCCACAACAAGACCCATCATCAAGAGAGGTCAGGAAGTCACATTCCGAGAAAGAGATAACGTCCTCTATCGAAATTTTAGAAATCCCAAGGTAGACAAAGAAAAATAATACGACAAGTAATTGTATATACCTACAGCACTGATGTGATAGTAATGCAGGTACCCCACAAGTTCGTTAAAGGAGACCATCCTAAAGTCATGAAGACGACACACAAAATCTTAAGAGATTTCTTTTAGCACAAAATTAGAAATTATGTGTCAAGGTTCTGTACATGTCGCTCGTGCAAAATACGTCAGAAGACAGTGTCAAGAACAACCGCTAGAGCAGAGCAGGGCAAAATGCTATCAAATATTGCAAGACAAGATCCGGAAAAGCCGGGCGGAAGTAAAGGTATACACTATGATCGCAGCACCATTATATTGCTGGCAACAGAGAGTAACAAGCTACTAATGATTGAGATAGAGAGGACAGTACTCCGTAATTCGGCCGTAGGAGAGTGTACATAGAAGATTAATGTGGACGGCAAGTAAAGGTCTACAACGTCAATCTACTAAAGAGATTTGTTCAACGTCTGAATCACACGATCGAGTAGTCTTCTAACCGGAATGATGGGGAATGTATTTACAAGACTATTCGTTCCACATAGAAGCCATCAAGGGAAGCGAGAACAGAGAAGCTGACTTTCTCAATCGAGTGATGTAAGCGCCATGGATTTGAGTCGAAAGAAATGATCTGGCCGGGACGTATGTCACAATCTATATCTATACGTGCTGGCAGAGTTGTGTTACGAGTACTGTCAGTGGGAGGAGCTACACTGGCGTCTTGAGACGATTGACTCACATAATAATGACTGGATAGTGTAGTGTTTGAGGTCAGTTAATGTCATTAAGTGAGGACACGCCCTTGCGGCTACTACTATCTATTACTTAGGTTTCTAGCCCTGCCACTTGTATTCAGTTCTGTTCTAGCCTTGGTACAGTACAGTACGGAAAGCTACTCGTACGTAGCACGTTGTCTACTCGGTCCTCAGACTACACATTTCACATTGGCGACGAGGTGAACTATGGCTACGAACAGGGACTCAGAGCGCCGACCTATCGAAACTCTCGATATCACAGGCCCCGCACACATTGTTGCAGAACGATGGCGGAAGTGGAAGAGGAGCTTCCAATATTACATAGAAGGTCAAGGCATCACCGATCACTCTCGTCAACGCAGTCTCCTGTTACACTACGCAGGTACAGCTGTGCAGGACATACACGAGAGCCTCACAGAAGCCGCAGTTACAGACGATAATACGGCATTTTCTCGTACTGTGGATGCCCTTGACACATATTTCCAGTGCGCGCCCAACACGCCCTACGAGCGCCATACCTTTCGTCAGATGAGACAGAACGATGATGAGTCAGTAGACCAGTTTGCGTCCCGTCTCCGCATGCAGGCAAAACACTGCAATTTTCAAGATGCAGACGACCAACTTCGAGATCAGCTGATCGAACACATCCGTGATGCTCGACTCCGCCGCAAATTACTTGAAACTGTCGATATACAACTGCGAGACGTCTTGAAGACAGCACGTGTTTGGGAGTCAGTTGACCAACAAGCAAGAGGAATGCAGCACGCTCTCACACCTGCCGCCGTAACCAATGCCAGTGGAAAAAAGCCAGACGACATTGCAGCTGTCCGATACCGCAGACAATTGCCAAAAGGTCAAGCAAAAACCCACAGCGACGCCCCAGCATGCACACATTGTGGTCGATCAGGACACTATGCACGCTCTGAAGCTTGTCCAGCACGTGGGAAGACTTGTAACAAGTGTCACAAGCGCAACCACTTTGCGTCACAGTGCCGCAGTCAAGGAGTTTCCGCGTCATCTTCGGGCTCACCGCAACGTCGCGGTACCAACCACGCCTCCGACCGCAGACAGAAACACAGACCACCTGCTCGCCGCAGTGACCGCGCTCATCAAGTCACCGCATCTTCCCAACCGGATTCTGGAGAAGATGAGGATGAGTCATTCGCCTTTACGATTGGTGATTACGACGGCCAAATGTCAAAGCAGCTGTCAACTTCAACACCAACAACCATGATTAGTTTGAACGGCGTTACCACACAAGCACTAATCGACTCTGGAGCTTCTTGCAATATTATGGGTGACGATCTCTTTCACAAACTCTGTTCACAAGGCCTGAACGTAACGCTACGAGTAACGAGCAAGACGCTGTACGCTTACGCCTCACGTCAACCACTTGACGTCGTTGGTCAGTTCACGGCCAACGCTACGATACACGGAAGAACAACGCCCACCGAATTTGTGGTAATTCGGTCGAAGGGGCAGCTTCTCCTCGGCAGGAAATCAGCTCAACAGTTTGGAGTACTGCGGTTGAAACCTGAGCGACCGCACACCGCACACACGGTCAACACGTCTGGTGATCAGTTCCGGGTCGACATCGAACAGCGATACCCGCAGCTCTTTCACGGTGTCGGCAAGTTGGATGGCTACCAAGCGCATATTCACATTGATCCGCAGGTCAGACCAGTCGCACAAAAGCCACGACGGATTCCTTTCGCACTTAGAAAGCCTGTTTCGGACAGATTGGAAGAACTCCTTACGAAGGACATTATCGAGAAAGTCGACGGTCCTACGTCATGGGTTAGTCCAGTTGTCGTCGCGCCGAAGGCGTCCGGAGAAATACGCCTATGTGTTGACATGCGCCGTGCGAACGAGGCAATTATCCGTGAACGTTACCCAATTCCAACGGTTGATGAAATTCTACAAGCACTGAACGGCAGCACTGTCTTTTCAAAGCTTGATCTTCGATGGGGATTTCACCAGGTCGAGCTTGACGAGGCGTCACGTGATATCACTACATTCGCTGTCAACGACGGTCTCTACCGCTACAAACGCATGATGTTTGGCATCACATCGGCGCCAGAGAAGTACCAACACATTGTTAGCCAACTTTTGACCGATTGTCCGGGTGCACTGAATATTGCGGACGATCTCATTGTCTACGGGCCAGACCAAGGGACACATGACGCTAACCTGTTCCGAGTACTCGATCGCCTTCGAGAATGTGGTCTCACCCTCAACCTACAGAAGTGTTGGTTTCGCAGAACTAAAGTCGAGTTTTATGGCCTACAGCTGTCAGGACAGGGAGTAGAGCCATCCAAGGACAAAATTCAGGCAATCATCGATGCGCCACGCCCAAGTACCGCAGCAGAACTACGCAGCTTTCTTGGGATCGTGGGATTCAGCGCTCGATTCCTACCCGACCTCTCCACGACTGCAGAGCCTCTACGCCGAATCACACACAGAAACAATTCCTTCACGTGGACCGACGAGCAAGAGCGAGCTTTCACGAAACTAAAGAAACAGCTTGCTAAAGCCACCGCACTCGCGTACTTCGACCACACTGCACGTACACAGGTCATCGCAGACGCCAGCCCTGTTGGTCTCGGAGCAGTTCTCGTACAACAACAACCTAACGGTTCGTCTCGTGCAATCTGCTATGCCAGCCGCACGCTCACCAGTGTCGAACGCCGCTACAGTCAGACGGAGAAGGAAGCTTTAGGTCTTGTTTGGGCTTGTGAACGTTTTCACCAGTACCTGTACGGCACAACTTTTGACCTTGTCACCGATCACAAACCTCTCCAAGTGATATACTCTCAATCGTCAAAGCCATCTGCACGCATCGAACGATGGGTTCTTCGACTCCAGGCGTACACTTTCAAAGTAAAGTACGTCACCAGACCAAACAACATTGCTGACGCCTTGTCACGTTTACCGACCACCAGGATCGACGACGCAGTGGACACAGGTGATACTGAAGAGTCAGTCCACATAGTTACGCAGTGTACCGCTCCGTGTGCTATAGCAATAAAGGACATTGAAACCGCTTCAGCTAGTGATGATGAGCTACAGACCATCCGCCGATGCATAAGCACCAACGACTGGACACATCTCCCTCACAAGTTCATGCCGGTTCGCCACGAACTTACAGCTATCGGTCAAGTCGTTCTTCGCGGTACCAGGATAGTACCTCCTTCATGCTACCGTGACCGCATCCTGGAGTTAGCTCATGAAGGCCATCAAGGAATAGTAAAGACGAAGGAACGCCTCCGCACTAAAGTATGGTGGCCTGGTATCGACCGACAAGCGGAAATGACGTGTAAAACTTGTATCAGTTGTCAAGCCGTCAGTCAGCCGCTTCCTCCAGCTCCAGTCAAATCAACGGCACTACCACAAGGACCGTGGGAAGACCTAGCCACAGATTTGCTGGGACCTCTACCGACAGGAGAAACGCTACTCGTCACCGTAGACTACTACAGCCGCTACTTCGAGGTTGACATTCTACGGTCTACTACCGCGCAGTCCGTCATCAACCGTCTCAATGTTCATTTTGCACGGTACGGTATCCCGCGAAGCATTCGCACCGACAACGGACCGCAGTTCATTGCTTCCGAGTTCACTGCTTTCCTCAACGAGCTAGGAATCCAGCATCGCCGGAACACACCTCTTTGGCCACGGGCAAATGGAGAAGTAGAACGACAGAACCGTACTCTGTTGAAGGCCATCAAGGTCGCGAATCTTGAACAGAAACCATGGCGAGTGGAGTTACAAAGATTTCTACTAGCCTACCGGTCTACACCTCATTCAACAACAGGTGTCAGTCCCGCCGAGCTACTCTTTCGCCGTCCAATGCGCAGCAAGCTACCCGCTATCACGGATACGGTAAGTGATGACGTATCTGTTCGTGATCGTGACTCTGCACGTAAGCAAACCACGAAAGATTATGCTGACCAGTCGAGTCGTGCCCTGGACCATCCTGTCACAGAGGGAGACAGAGTTCTTGTCAGAAATACGACTCCTGCGAATAAGCTCAGTCCTACTTTCTTGCCGGATCCGTACACAGTTGTTTCTCGTCACGGGGATCAGCTTGTCCTCGAATCTCCGGGAAAAGTCAAGGTTAAACGCAACGTCCAGCTGACGAAGCCGGTATGCGAAAGGAAGGAAAGAGATGAGGACGTTGAGATATCAGCAGGCAGCAGTGAAAGTGCAAACACCGACAGCAACACCCAGGCAGATACTGGAGACCAAGCTGCAGCCACGACCCCGACACAAGACATGTCTGAGCCAGAGACACAACAATCAGAACGACCGAAGCGAACTATAGTCCCTCCTGCGCGATTTAAATCGTTTGTGACTTCGTTTCGTTAGTTTGTATACGTTCAATTTGTTCTCCGTATTGTTTATCTAAAGGAAGGGAGGGAAATGTAGTGTTTGAGGTCAGTTAATGTCATTAAGTGAGGACACGCCCTTGCGGCTACTACTATCTATTACTTAGGTTTCTAGCCCTGCCACTTGTATTCAGTTCTGTTCTAGCCTTGGTACAGTACAGTACGGAAAGCTACTCGTACGTAGCACGTTGTCTACTCGGTCCTCAGACTACACATTTCACAGATAGGGGGTCGTCTGTGTATGGAGAGAACATTGCGTTAGTATGTGTGAGTGTGTGTGTGAGTTGAGTAGAGAGACAGATAGATGTGCTGAAGTTATTAGTTATTCTTTAAAATGAATTAATCGACTATGGAGTTTAAATATCTCTCCAGTGCCAGCTGATGTCAGGATTCTAAAGGGCAAGCTGAAACAGCCTCGATGTGTGCTAACTTTTCATTCGCGTGCAACACTGTCTGTTATCTACTTTGATCTATAGTTGTGAGCAAAAACTCGCTTTCGACTTAATATTATGTAAGCGTTTATCTGTTAAACTGTTCATCAGGTTATATTTTATGCCCGACACTTCAGACTACAAAGCACTTTCTATTGATAATTGTTTAATTAAACAGAAATATTTGTACACTTTGTGAGATTCAAGTCATATAAGAGAGATGAAACGTAACCAGGTTACCGTAGTTAACAAATGAAAAGCACTAAAGTGGTAAATCCTCTGCTGCTAGCTTATTATATGTTACGGAACATGCAGGTGTTGCACACATACTGGCACCTGCTTATTAACAGGAAGGGCGTGATAAGGAGGCTGGAAACAATGACCGGCACGTAGGACTGTCGACAACTGGCATTCCAATTAACACTAACGATTACAATGCGCTGCATTCAAATTAGACGTCCCTTCGTCTGTCGTCATTCTGTCCACATTACGTATTACTCTTTGGAGTAATAATGTTTACATTCAATTATCTCAGTTGTGCAAATATTAATGTAACCAAACTACTCACCTGAGCACCAGGAGGTCCAGCAGGACCAGATGCTCCACTGTCTCCCTGCAATAACGACGTCTAATATTGTAATATCAACATCTGTTTAGAAAATGTAATTACTTTGGGACCGGCTGCTCCCAATCCGCCTTTGTGACCCTAAGAGTGTAAGCACAAAGCATACATGAGCGAGACCACGCAATAGAATGCATTGAAACGTTAACTAATAAACTCACTCTTAACCCCCGTATTCCAGGAAGACCGTAGTCACCCTTGGACATCACAAAATTCGTAAGCAATACTTGCTACAGCTCTTTTCTAATTCTTTTGCAACGTATATTACCTTTTCACCTTTCTCTCCAATGCAACTTTGGATTGATGCATCTCCTGTCTGGTCGCTGTTGCTAACAGCTTGCTGAAATAGAGCACAAACGACAAGCAAGAACTTGAGCATGCTGTTCTTTGTGAACAAAGAAGAACAATGAACAAATAGTTCCGGTCTGCTACGAATGAATCGAATTGACTGGGAGGCGGGATACAAAGCTGCGTCATCCAATCACAGGATAGAAGATTTGTACAGTGCAAATATAATAATATTGCTACAGTCTAATGTATGGCATGTTCTATTGTTCAATCAAATGTGTTAGGAAACATATCGTTGCTAAATTATGCTGCTCGCAGTATGACACTCAAGTGGGAGGATGTTCAACAACTAGCAACCAAATGGAAATTGAAGGCTCAGTTAATGCTTACTGCATGGAGCACATGTGGTTGCAGCAAGGTGTTATAAATTACATTAGCATTTATCAACGGACACACCCAAAACGTGACTGTCCACGGCACGAACACCGTATATATGTACTGTTGTGTGCTTATATGTCAGTTATATAAATTAAACTTTTGATTTTTACAAACAATATTCTATAACACAGACATCAGAAGCAGGAAGATCATAAAAGAATAGGGTCAAATTGTCGCATTATGCGGTTGACATTGAACTAGCAAGGAAATAGGAGGGCCTTGTCACTTACGGCTGCATAGTGTTGCCAGATTTCTTTGGAAGTTCATTTTATGAAGCGTACAATAATATCTTACCTTTAATCAAATATTGAAAAATTTTGTAATCAGAGATCCATGCATGTTCGCATGCAACTACAGTAAGAACAGGGCCGGCGAAGCAAATTTAGATTGGTCAGGCCTAACGCACGCTAAAGGGCGGGACACGTCACGTGACACAATACGAGTCTAATGCAAAATCCTCTTAACTCAAGGCTAACAACACTATACAGCTACGAGAATCGTCCAAATACTGATAATCGATGTTCAGAACTACTGACAAACTGTTCGGCTACATGTGTCAGCGACAGCGAATCAGTACGATCCTTGTGTACATGCAGAAAGAGTAGGTGATTTAACCTATCCTGCTTCATTGTACTCCTAAGGTACGTTTTCAATCTCTTGAGGGCACTAAATGACCTCTCACTGACGGCGTTGGTAGATGGCAGGACCATAATGAGTTTAAATACGGTGACTACTTCCGACATCAAATCCTTTTCGTAAGGAGATAAACTCAAGATGTAGTCCCTAATGTCACACACTGTCACAGAAGTCTTGTCTACGAGACCACAGTTGGCTTGCAAAATTTCAAGATGAAGCTGCAGTTGTTGGGCATCTAAATCGTCATGATACAATAAAGTGACATGGTTGAGGCATTCCCTATAATCGTCACCCTTGACAGCCTTTAGCAAAAGGTCCTGCCATTTGCGGTACATTTTGAATCCGGGTTGATCAAACCTGGCTTGAATAGCATTCACAATTAAATCGGGTGCTTCGTAATATTGCTGGCAATAAAATTGCTTGCAAACATCGAAAAACTCAGGTTCAGCACTGCCCTCCTCATATCGCCTTGGAACTTTCCTCTTTCTGGGCAGGACAGGGTCATCAACATCTAATTTAGTCCTTGTCTCTTGAAGACTCTTCCAGAAAAGATCGAACTGTGTGTCGTCCCTGAGCACGTGCAGAGTTGCAACAGTCATCAAAGCTATCCGTTGACCCTCAGCAGCAGACAACTTGGGTGATCGTAGGGTCTTGCTCAAGTTATCACTATGCCTCAGAATTAGTTGTCCCAAAGCAAACCCAAACAAATATCGGAACGTTTTAATTAAACTGGAAATGAACGTCAATGATGCGGCCCTTGATAGCAGGATCACATACATAGTCTTTGGACATCTCCCAAAGCTCCTACAGAACACAGTAGTTATCAATTACTGACTTCAAAGAGTCTGCCCTGACTGTCCACCTTGTTGGACATAATGTGCGGAAACCAAGGGTGTCTGGTGCAAGACTTCCCTTCAACTTTTGCAAAGAAGTATCCCTTTTTGGAGAGTAGTTCACAAGCTTTGAGACTTCATAAGTGGTGTCCATTGCATCCTTCATCACTTTGCAATGTTTTACAGCATCCCCAACAGCCAAGGGCAACGCTTGCCCGTAGCAATGGTTGTATAAAGCTCGGGGTTCTTCATCCAATAGCTGCTTTGCAACACCAGTATTCCCACCCTTCATGTTGGCAGCACCATCATAGCATTGCCCTCGGCATCTTGACAGTGAGAAGTTTATGCGCACCAACATATGTCTGATGACACTGACAATGGTATGTGCTGAGATGTCATCAATCTGGTACATACCAATGACATCTTCTTGTGGCTCTATAAATTGCCATGATCAATCCAGCGAATACATACCCATGCAGAAAATATCATGAGCTTTGTCCCAATTTCCTCATGAGATACGCCCCTTTCTCATGAGGAAATTGGGACAATCCTCATGAGAATTATGGCTCATGAGCCGAAATTCATGCGTACAAGATCATGAGATCCGACCTTTTCTCATGAGCCTCGACCCTGACTTTTCTCATGAGCCTCCTGATCTTGCCTCATGAAGCTCTTGATCTTTTCTCATGACCCTCATGAGATCATGCTCGTGAGACGACCGCTCGCTGTCCAGACAATGTAGGTTATTTACGCATGCGTGCCAAGGGAAATAGTCGGTGTGGCTGTGCAGATGCGCGTGTGGAGTGAATTCGTCGCTGTTTCCTCGGTAATTTACTGTTAACAGTTCTATTTAGTCAACAACTATAGTGATACTCTAGCTAGTAAAGTTTCTCTTTGATCTAGCTATGCTTGTGCTTGTTGCTAGACACTTTGTTTACAGCTCACCAAAGCTCGTGCTCATGGAAGCGGATCTCTCGGATAGAATAATTGAACTAGCGCTAACACAACGGAGAAAGTAGCACGCGCAGACACACGCGCACACACACACACACACACACACACACACACACACACACGCACGCACACACACACACACGCGCGCGCGCGTTTATGCTTTAGTTAATTAAGGAACGTTAATTTGCAGTGGTAACATGTTGAATCCTCTCAGAAGATACATTTTCTCTTTCACCTGTGTCTTTTTAGAAAGCAAACATCATTGAGACTGGGAGATGTCACATAGAGTTCCAGATGACTTGAAGGGTCTGTTTGATGCCAGCATCTCTGTTGAGATAGATGTTCTCAAATTCACAAGATTGGTTGTATAGGAAATGGTCAATATTCTTCATTGAAGTATGACACTCTATTTAGGAGAAACAATTATTCAAGTTTACAAGAGACGATGATGCAAATGCTGAAATATTGTACATAGTTCTGTCTGTTGGAACCTAGCTGGAAGGATGAGAAGTTTGAACATGATCTAACAGCATCAGTTGTTCATCCACTAAGAAATGTTGGTCCTTGTGCTCTTGTTGAAGCAGCTATGCAAGACGATGTGATCACAAACTGGCCGATCGAGACCTGTAGTTAGCGCAAAGGCTAGAATATCTTGAGCTACTTTCTGTAAATAGATTACTTTGCAAGTGCGCATCAATACTTCATTGTGAGGGGAGACATGTAATTGTTGAAACTCTCAATGATATCGAAGTAGATCTGTAATCATAGAGACCACGCTGCATGTGAACTTAATTGATACAAATATAACTAGAATGGAAAGTGTGTGTATCAATCTATAGTCAACTATATAACATAGCTACATCAAGATTTTGCTGTCCTGCTTTCTTGATTTGACGGTCAGTTGGATCAAAGTAATTGTACTAAAGGCAGATGTTGATATTGAAACTACATATTTGCCATAGTGGTGGTCAGATATGTCAACATTAGTCGACAGATTTCAGAAATTCGAATGACTTGTATTGAGGGAAGACAACTTTCAATTGAATTCAAACTTAGTAGATGTCTTACCCAATTCAAACCATTGATAGAAATATAACTAGAACGTAAAGAATGTATAATTACAATATTCAACCATTTTATATTATACTATAGCTACATTCAGGTTTTGCTGTACACAGCCAGATTGAATCAAAATAATTGTACTATGTAGATATCAATACCAATCATTAAAACTTTTTCAAAATATTAATACAGTAAATAGAAGTTTGTATGCAAAGTTTTACTTGTGAAACTACATATTTGCCAAAGTGGTAGTCAGATATGTCATTACTTGTCGACAGATTTCAGAAATTCAAATGACTTGTATTGAGGGAAGACAACTTTCAATTGAATTCAAACTTAGTAGATATTTTATCCAACTCAAACCATCAATAGAAATATAATTAGAATGTAAATAATGTGTATTTACAATATTCAACCATTTTATAATATACTATAGCTACATACAGGTCTTACTGTATATTGTTGCTCCACAGCCAGAGTTGAATCACAATAATTGTAATATGTAGCTATTAATATCAATCATTAAAACTTTCTCAAAACATTAATACAGTAAATAGAAGTTTGTATGCAAAGTTTTGCTTGTGAAACTACATATTTGCCAAAGTGGTAGTCAGATATGTCAACATTAGTCGACAGATTTCAGAAATTCGAATGACTTGTATTGAGGGAAGACAACTTTCAATTGAATTCAAACTTAGTAGATATCTTACCCAACTCAAACCATCGATAGAAATATAATTAGAATGTAAAGAGTGTGTATTTACAATATTCAACCATTTTATAATATTCTATAGCTACATACAGGTCTTACTGTACATTGTTACTCCACAGCCAGAGTTGAATCAAAATAATTGTAATATGTAGATATTAATATCAATCATTAAAACTTTCTCAAAACATTAATACAGTAAATAGAAGTTTGTATGCAAAGTTCTACTTCTGAAACTACATATTTGCCAAAGTGGTGGTCAGATATGTCAACACCTGTCGACAGATTTCAGAAATTCTAATGACTTGTATTGAGGGAAGACAACTTTCAATTGAATTCAAACTTAGTAGATATCTTACCCAACTCAAACCATCAATAGAAATATAATTAGAATGCAAAGACTGTGTATTTACAACATTCAACTATTTTATAATATTTGATAGTTATAGACAGGTCTCACTGTACATTGTTGCTCCACAGCCAGAGTTGAATCAAAATAATTGTAATATGTAGTTATTAACATCAATCATTAAAACTTTTTCAAAACATTAATATTGTAAATAGAAGTTTGTATACAAAGTTTTACTTGTGAAACTACATATTTGCCAAAGTGGTGGTCAGATATGTCAACACCTGTCAATAGATTTCAAAAATTTGAATGACTAGTATTAAAGTAAGACAACTTTTAATTGAATTTAAACTTAGTGGATACTTTATCCAGCTCAAACCATCAGTAGAAATATAACTAGAATGTAAAAAATGAGTGTTTACAATATTCAACCATTTATATTATACTAGCTACATCCAGGTCTTGCTGTACACAGCCAGAGTTGACTCAGTATAATTATATTATGTAGATATTAATATCAATCATTAAAAAAGAAGTTTGCATGTAAAGTTTTTCTTTTTGAAACTACATATTTGCCAAAGTGGTGGTCAGATATGTCAATATCTATCAAAAGTTTTCAAAATTTGAATGACTTGCATTGAGTGAAGACAACTTTCAATTGAATTCAAACTTAGTAGATATTTTACCCAACTCAATTCATCAATAGAAATATAACTAGAATATAGTCAACCATAGATACATTATTGTTTCTTCACAGCCATCGGATCAAAATAAATGTATTAATTAAATGTACTTATTAATAGCAATTATTGAAACAGTTTAGAATATTAATTAACATAATTAAAAATGGCATCTGTGGCCTTAATTAATTGTTAATTAAAACTGTACATTTGCAATGGTCAGATATCATACTGTATGACACAGTGTATCATGTACAGTGGGCTGACGTTGTGGTTAGTTTTTAGTAGATTGTCTAGCCACGCCTATGTATTGATAGTTATGTCACGCGGAAGCGCTCTACACCGCTACAAAGTGGTGCATCTTCCGTGTGCTGTTTGGAATTGCGATGTATATGACACCACTAGATGTCATTTATACGCTTCGTTATGTTGTTTTAGCACTTGGCGATCGCGCTCTCATGGACACAACGGTCTGTGTGTCTAGAAGGTCGTGGGCATCTGTCAGAAAGATGTTAGATGCTATGCGATTCTGTCAGGTTGCTTCTCAATATTGCAACGAGAGCTGCAAATTAGGTGATCGACTCACGCTTGCATGCCGGAGGAAACTCTCGTCAGTTTATTTCATGAAGGCTTGCGCGCGGAGTGCCAAGTCGAGTTGGAACGTGACCAACCCGCAACGCTTGCTGATGCCGTGAAATCCGCCTGAGAGGGTGCAACAACGTCAACTACGCGGACGACATGATGTTGTGGCAAAACAAGATCGACGGCGATACAACCCAACTCCTTCAGCAGATGGTCAAGGTGGGCGAGCGACAAGACAAGGCCTTGAGTCTTCTGATGCAGCAGGGTCAGTGCTCACCTGCTGCTTCTCGATCAACAGCAACAATATATACTAATCGCGCTCGCAGATGTCTCGTACTTTAGAGCTCAACCTAGGCGGTCTAGGGGAAGTGTCGATCACTACTGCGATATTGTGGGTCATCACTACGTTGAGTGCCGAAAGAGATTACGCGAACAGCAGCAACTCAAGCAACCACCAAGCAAGGAAGGTACATGTACATGCAGCAGGCAGACGCAGAACTATTAAGGGAATTCCCTAAGCAGGTATCGAATGTCGGTGTTATGTCTCAACGTGGTGATGATATGCGTGCCGATCTCAAGAAGCTCGGGAGCTTGTGCGTTTGTGAATACTGCTGGCCTGCCTATCTCGCGCCGTAACACACAATCTATTGATTGCTTGCTGGGTATTGGTGCTTCTATCTCTATTAATTGTCTCTGAGGAAACTACGAATTTGCTCAAAGGTCCTACCGCCTACGCAGAGAGTGATATATCCGCAATTAAATGGTCATAACAGCTGGTACCATGCAATTAGCTGTTTCAATAGGACCGAAACACATCACACATCCTTTTGTTGTGGTGAAGCAATTTGGGTTTTCTGTTTTGTTGGGTCATCATCATGACTTTCTGCATGTCTAGGGTGCATGCTGTACTGGAATTCAGGCAAGGGATTGTTTCTCTTTCTTATGGAGCTTGTGGGAAAGTTGAGGTGGTAACTGTTGGACAATTGATGTCAGAGATATTAAGACCTATTATATGAAGAGTCTGAGTCTGCAGACTTGATTGAATTAGAAAAGGACACACATGTGTAGGTATATACCTCCTTGATGCTGTGCCATTAGTGGTCAAGGAATTACAGTCAAGTGAATCTCCACCTGAGAAAGGTCTTCTATTGATGCGGAATACTTATGTGCCTTACATCCTGACCATTCATTGTCTATAGTCAACAAAATATGCTCATTAACAGGCCGCAATGATAATAAACAGTGGGATCAAATATCTGAGTTGGTGCATAATTATACTCTGATGTGTTTTCTTCTGGACCTTATGATTTGGGTGAAACTCACACTGCATGGACACTGGCATTAGCCTAGCTGCCTGTCTCATCATACCCTTACCAAACGGGACCCTAAATTTGAGCGTAAAGAGATCACAAGAGAAGTGGACGAGATGCTGGAAACTACTAGTAATATAATTTGACCTTCTCAAAGTCCAGGGTTGGCTCTCGACTGACAAATGGGATGAAGGCAAATGTTTCTACATTGATTATGTATATAGATAGAAAGATCAGCTTAAATGATCATGCAGACTAAGGATCCTTACGCATTGCTGAGAATCGATGACATGATTACAGAGAAAACAGCAGTCATTACTACCTAGTCTAGATACCCAACTGAGGAAGACCCTGAAGAACAAAACATATTATAAGGAACTCTCTGTGGAAGAAGTCGATGAGATCAAACAGGCAACTGAGGAAGAAGCTGAAGAGCATTAATTACGAACTCGAGACTGCAGCTGCATGAACAGGTGTGTCACATGACAAGATCTGGGAGAGAAATAATTCGTCCTTGAAGACTAGTAGTGACTTAGCTGTTGCCTTGGACCTAGAGTTCTGTCGTGTTGTGTTTCTCGCATATGTTATCAGTTTTGCATTTTCACTTTACTTTCATGAAGCGGATGGGGAGGAATGTAGTGGGCTGACGCTATATGCTTATTGTCTATAGCTATGTGTAAGTATTAATAGTATGTAATAGTTGTGTTAGTGTGAAACATAGCTGTACCATTACAGATATACTTATCGACAGATATTTCAGACATTTAATCTTTCTAGTGTGTGTGTGTGTGGTGTGTGTGTGTGTGTGTGTGTGTGTGTGTGTGTGTGTGTGTGTGTGTGTGTGTGTGTGTGGTGTGTGTGTGTGGTGTGTGTGTGTGTGTGTGTGTGTGTGTGTGTGTGGTGTGTGTGTGTGTGGTGTGTGTGTGTGTGTGTGTGTGTGTGTGTGTGTGTGTGTGTGGTGTGTGTGTGTGTGTGTGTGTGTGTGTGTGTGTGTGTGTGTGTGTGTATGCGTGTAGATGAGTCAGACGGAGTGTATAAGCTCCTGATTGCATGTGGTGGGTCAAATTTAAGTTTACTTACCTATATATGTTAGTTTGACGTTATCTAAAACATTCCCTTATCTTTGAGTTGTGCGGTCAGATACGTAACAGACGTCGTATGCCTATGCCAGGCACGTAAGTGTACGGGGCAGTTGGGTGGACGAGAGCTCTTCCATCTACTTCCGGCGCATACGTATCCGCAGTCGTTGGAGACTCCGTACATCTGTATTGTAAGTTACTCTGGTCGTACTGGTCGACTGTACATCGTGAAGGCATTCTCACGTGCAATTAACACTCAACTCACTGAATGTGACGAGGTAGGCTACGTCTACTGTACGTACGATCTATCTAGAGCGATCATATCATCGAATTCGAAGGGTACATGCTGTGCATGATCGCACGCAAACTAATTTCTATTTGATTTGCGATCGCGTGTCATAATACGACATCGCTAGTAGGCATGCACCAATAGTAGCTTTGTTTAGCTAGAACAAATCTTCATGCATGCGCCTAGATCGATCTGCTCATGAGAACTCGCGCGGCTCATAGCGAGCAGCATGAACACACCCATTACATCTCATGAGAAATTCGTCTCATGAGCCACTGCTCGTGAGAAATACACAAATCTCATGAGATGAACAATTGTCTCATTACATCTCATGAGATATACGTCTGATGAGACTCCGCTCATGAGAAATGCCCAAATCTCATGAGAAATGCCCAAATCTCATGAGATGAGGAATTGGCGTATGAGCCGCATGAACACACCCATTGAATCTCGTGAGATACACGTCTCATGAGGTTCCGGTCATGAAAAATGCCCAGATCTCATGAGATGAGCGAGAATCTCATGAGATTTCGCTTATTTTCATGCTCTTTTCTGCATGGGTAATACCAGATGCTCTCTGTTGGATGAGTCTGTGCATTCGTCACACATGATGGAGAAAAATGTAGACTTCTGGAAACATTCAGCTTTTCTTGAAGAATAGACAATGCCATGATTTTTATGAACTCATTTTGCATGTCATGAGATACATATTTGCCTGACTTTCTAGTCAGCCAGCATTTTAGTAGAGGATCATCTTGACCACGTAACTTCAGTAACTGAATAAAGCTAGAGTCAGTCTCATCGCCATCTCCTCGAACAGGTAATCCCCGTCTGGCTAAAAACTTCAAATTGGAGATGATCTTGAGTAAACAATCCCTGTTCTGTCCCTTCTCAGTTGCGTGCTCTCTAGATAGCATCTCACCTACATCTGGCCAAGTTTTGGGCAATTCAACGATCATTTGCATTGCCTCCCTGTGGCAAGACGACGATTCATGAGATTTGAATGCCACTGTGGCTTCCTTCCAGGTGGAAAACCCCTTTGATACAAAGGAAGGGTCCCCTTTCTGCCACTTGATCTTCTTCGACTGCAGCGCTACCACACACACACGTGGCAGAAGACGACATCATCCTTAGTGGAATATTGCCGTCATTTCAGGCTTACAGGCTTCGCCGGCCTTGAAGAAGCAGTGACAATTAATGAGAAGGATACATATTATAGTCACAGCGATTCGGCGCAAGTCAGAGCGAGTCACGGTGAACAAGCCTGTGGACTGATAAGCGAGTCGCGATGGATTGGAGCTACATTCTAATCCTCAGTTTCCGCGTGTGATTTGCATGTACATGTTCCCTCTTAGGGCATATACACACAACTATTGACAAACACAAGACTACACTATGTCCATACACACTACACCATTTCTACGTACAAATTTATCACTGCAGCTAAAATAATAAACAATTTACTGAATGACGTACGTGCATATTTTCCTTCTCTTAAATTTGTACAAATTTCAACTTCATTAGTTGATGTCCTTGGCACCTAGAACATAGATTTTGAAAACTATCATTAAATTGATCCTGCATAGATTCATACTACTTCATTCAAAGTCCACGTTATGACACCTTAATTAAGAGAACCGAATGTTTTAGAGATTTGCCGTCGTTTACGATCTGTACTTAGCCTCGGCCTCCCAGTCCCGTCTGAGGCTAATTTTACTAGAGTCGTACAAGATCTAGTCGTCGGATCGTCGAGCTGGTGATCTAGCCTGTCTTGACCCTGCAACAAATAGCTAATTAGTATTGATCAGAGTGAGATAGCGGCTCACAATACTCTTACGTGGTCGCTGAGGCGAACTACGAATGGGCGCTGGAATACGTGAAGGCGGTAAAGCCATTGTGCGACGTACACAATGAAATGTTACAGACTTCTTCGCAGCAAAGTTTCCCGCGAAGAGGGACGGACCGTGCGACGTTGTGCACGAAAGGTCGATGAACTGCAGCACCAGCAGTGTTTCTCACGGTCTAAACGTGTACACCCATGTAACTCAGACGACCGCGATGATCAAATACAAAAAGTAACAATTAACCTTTCGTCACCAGCCATTGGGGGACTTGCCGTCAGGTCTGCTTTCTTGACAGTGCATGAACTTGTTGGAGACGCTATGACTCCTCTCTTGAACCTCCAACAGGACAATGTCTTCTTGTATGTCAACGTAATGGACTTCTTCGTGGCTTCAATTTTGTTGCACTCGCGTTCGAAAGTCAGCAGTCTGCTTCGACAAGAACCACATACGTAGTGTGAAATGCCATCTGTGTCGCTGATGTCTAATCCGGTAGCTTGCTGAATAGTCCGTCGGCCAACACCAGAAAGCGACAAGTTGCGTAGCCCCCCAAACCCGGGGAAGTTTCCGTAGTTGCAATCGCCGAAGAGAAACCATGCGAGTGCATTTGCGATTGTTTGCCATCTTGGAACGGGGCCGTTTCTGAGTACAAGGAGAACTAGATTGACTGAGGCCACGCCCACGCAAATTCGCAGCAACAGCGAACTGAGAGTAAGAGACGAACGTGGTTCCATGACTAAGCTCTATAGATACTAGCTACATCACGCGAAGGCTTAAACTAGTGCAGCTGTCTTTTCTAGAGCTGAAGGTAATGAAGTGCGGTCTCCAGATAGTATTTCTCACATTACCAGCAGTTCTGTTGATGAAAGGAAGCTCCTACACCGCTGTTACACTTGTGCTGCTGCGTTTGACTGCCTTACAACAGTAATGTGACCCTGAGCGTTCAGAAAGACAGTAAGTACCTCACAAGTCGTGACAAACTTCCGGAATGTGGGGCACGTATTTGTAATACTAACTATCTAGACATTAGTACAAGTGTACAATAATTAACATAAGGCCATCGAAAGCAGGTTGTAAGCGTTACTGACATAAAGTGCCTAAATTTACGGCTGTACTAGATCGCTCAGAGTTATTTTAGTCATTATTTAGTGGACTAATGATTTCATAGAGAACCTACACTTAATTAATTAATAGCCAATGAAATGTAAAGAGCCACCTACTCATCATGTTTGTCACTAGCGTTTGCATCAAAATTATCAGCTTCAAACTCATTTGCAGATGCTATAGTGGAAGCAGGCTGGAAAACTTCACGTCGAATAGGGTTTTCGCAATTGTCGCATTGGCACTCATCTGTACATGGCAAGCAGCTTCGCTGGCAAGAGCAGCGCTTAGCTAATTACAGCGGCACCCAGTTTTTGCAGCTGCAACTGATCAGTTTCAAAACGTCAACAGGTGCCGGTGGCTTCGTTGTCCATTCAGTAGGTACCTCATTGTCATCACCAATCTGCCAACCTTGATTGTGGAAAGATGGTATATTAGGATTAGCTTCCATTGCACGTCGCCATACACCAGCCTGATAATTTGCTCTTTTGATATGCATCTTCAGAGCGTCTTGAGTAGGAGGAAGCTGTGCTGATTCTGCAGCTCGTGCACAAAATAAGAAATACCTCACAGTAATAATGTCGGTGGCGACGTCATGGTAACCGTAGATCTTACAAACGTAAGGTTGACATTTCTTAAATAATACATAGATGTTATTTCCAATTGGCTGCATAGCAGTGCAAAACGACTCATTCTTGTTTAGAAGTTCCGGTGGTGCAACTTTGCCTTTACCTGCGAAGGCGCTGGTTGTATCACAGCCTGTGAACGCATAGTATCCTGGCAAGGCTAAGCAAAGCTCTCCCCCGAGACTTCTTCCTACTTGCGTCAAATTGATGAAGCAGCGACGATTTTTAATACCCGTGAGAAACACGATAGTTGCCGGTATATCGAAACATCTGCCGTCACTTCTGGCGTTAGATTCAGGTCTTGGTCGTCTTCATATTCTTCTGTTCGTGTTGCATTTGCCTTCGTCATGCAACGACAGAGCTACTTTTCTCAGAAGAATCTCTTGGGGTACAGTAGCAGACGTGACCAGTTCCGACTCTGTTACAGTTTGTTGATTCGCAAAGAATATTAAGCGACTCTGCTACTAAACTACTTTCAAAGATGCTAACAACTCGGCTGCGCTGAAGTTTGTCTAAGGCCTTTTTGTTTGTGTATGCTTGGTAGCATTGTCTGTGATAAGCTCCTATCGGTTTCGATTCATCTGTGCAAGATTCTGTAGAACCGTAAAGACATCGTCTAAGCGAGTGCTTGCTGCTTTTTGCAACGTTCTCCAACTGGTTTGTGTAAGAGCCGTGAGAGGATCGGTAACATCATGACGAATATGGCACAGGCAGTGCTCAGACTCAATTTTTACTATCTTTGCTCTCTGCAAAGACATCTGATGATATTCAAAACAAAACTGCAAAATGCTTTAGAATTTGAGATCTGTCAAGATCAACAATAATGCAACAATAAATCTCTGACGTTCGGTTTGATATATACCTGTTCAGTTGACAACTTTATACCACTGATACCGTTGAAAGCTGAGTTGAAAGCTGAGTAAGCACAGTTGGTCGAAAGGAGACAACAAGTAGTTTGCTCACACATAAACTAATGTACTGTCTGTTCGCCATAAGCGTGAACTTTGAAAATCATCAATATCTCTGCTGTTTAGTGGACTTTCGCGATGATCTCGGTATCGTTAGAAACCGCTAGGTCTGGCATTTCTGTTTATCAAATTATCTAAGTCCTTTCTACAAACGAAACGGAAGGATAGTACTTGTGCATATCAAACACAAACGGGTGGAGCAATGGCTATTATCCAATTATCTTGTAAGACCAACAGATCAGCAACTGGAACCATTTAAGATAATTGGTATAACATGGTCCAACTGGGGCAGCTCTTAGTGCTCTAATGTGCACATCTGGCGTGACCTCTACTTCATTACTCACTTCCGAGTTCACGCTTATGGCGAACAGACAGTAGTTAGGCGAAAGCTATTACTTCTAGCTTGCTAACTGGAAATACATCTAAACCACAATCTGGCAGTAAATGCTTGTACTGTACTGTACACTATAGACTTTGATCACGGTACCGGAAGTGGTCATTACGCCTGCATCACAATGCTTTACACGAGGTTACGTAAATAAACGCAGATAGTCGTCTGTCTGGCGTGTTACTTGTTTCCCACACGTTCAGAAAATAATTTGGACTCTTATGAAGGCAGCCAAATGACAAACCGACGAGGTTACGAGGCCACGTGTCTGAGACCTGAGGTTGGGCAAGAGTACTACAGAAAGACGGTTGATTTCCATTCGTAGGAGAACAGCAGACACCGTTTCATAGTCCACAACAAGGTAGCTGTGCAGCGCTTTTATTCTACGTGATGCATGCTTGCCTGGACATCTAGGCTTTCTGTTGGCAGCCTAATTTACATTGGTACTGCTTTCTGTTTGCTTGCAGTTTGTTCTACTGCTGCCGCAATAGAAGTTTAACTGCTAGTGAGCAATCTGGTTTAGGTTAGGTCTCTAGAAAAGTTGACAGACGCACAACTCAAAAGGTTTCGTCATCGCGTGTCATGTGATCACGTGTGATTTTATATCGTAAGCTATTTGGCTAATGCTGCGAGCTAACATGTTCACAATGGATGCTTTATGTCTCAGTAGTTTGCATGATGCGTTTTGACCCGTTTTGAGTGCTCTGTCGACTACAGAGTTAGCGAGCTCGCTCTACTGACTGTGTGCCACGCCCCTAAATTTTGTTGACGTGCGGCTACCTAACGGCCCCGGTATGGAGAGGCAAACAAGTGCAGTTGGAGTTCTGTCATACTGCTTTATCTTTTAGAGTTATCAAAACTTCCCCAGGCGTGGGGGCTACGGAACTTCGTGTAGAAGCGTCTTTTGGGGGGTTGGCCGACGGACTAAAGGGGCTGCAATGCAACTCCCCAGACTTGCCACTGATTGTGGAAATGAGTCGTCATTGAAATGGTTTACTGACTCATCGTTAGTTAAACTGATTGGTGAAGATGACAAACGATCTAGTAAGAAAGGTGACTACCACAGCAATGCAAGCAATGCGTTACCTTTGATAGTTGTCAGTGAGTTTCAGCGAATTGTGTATAACAAGTGGGTGTTAGCAAAAGACGTGGAAAACGTATCCAAGTATGATATCGATAACTTTGCTTTTGATCTCGTTTCTCTTGTTGGCAGTGATGATACATCATCACACTTTCGATCCAAATCTTATGTGAATATAAAATCATCAGCGGAAGACAAAAGTGCTGACCAGTTGGAGTCTGTGCCTGAGTCGTCACCAAAACGAAAACGACTTGACGTTGTAAAGTTTGAAACCAAGAGAAGTGCTTCAAGCATAGTTTTGTGTTCTGGTCGTCAAGCTACATTACTGGCTGTAACAGACTGTCCAACATTTAAGAGCACGTCAAAAATGATTGCAACTGTGTGTGTAAAGTTTAAGATTATGGTCACTTCTAAAGCATCAGTTTTTAGCTCACAACAAAGACAGTCAGAAACTTTGATGTTGCACCATCAGTTTGTGTTGTCTTTACATCAGCTTGTCGATGATGCCTTTACCGTCAAGATAACTGCTGATCTTATAGAGTGTTGTAGTTGCAAACATGCCGAGCAAGATCGTTTGTCTTTTCTTGCAGTAGCTTTGACTTGCTCGCTGACTGTTCGAGTTGCCGCCAGTTGTGTAGTTCATCAAGTAGTGCAGTCTGTCTGTAGAGAATTTGGATTGAATGTTGGTGACAGTAACACAGTTGCTACAAGTAATATGTTCAAACTTGCCAATTTGTCTGAGAGGCAATATGATATACTGATCACAATTGAGACGGTTGAGGACAAGTCACATTCATTTCCAATTCACGTCTTATATCATTCTGCGACAGACCTTTCTCGCTTCCAGTGCCATTTGTGTCGCTGTCTGCCTCCTGATGCTGTTGTTTATTGTTCAACCCATGAGAGGTGTCATGCAGGGAACTTGATAACGATAGAGGAGGAAACACAAAGATTAACTGACTTTTTGCAACATGTAATAATTGATTCGAGAGGTAGTGATACCGTGTCTCTTCGATGTTATTTGGGTGGCTACAAAGTTTAGTGGCGTAGGAAAATTATCCAACTAGTTGTGTGTAAAATATAATTACAATTTATATTGATTGCCTACTAGTGGTATAGTGTCGGTACTGCTACACTTATGTATCGTATAGGAATGTTTACGTGTAGAAAGGCAGGGATATGACATGCTCAGACAGTTGTCAGTACATTTGATGGCTATTTCATATTCAACTCTAATTATGATTTTATGTAACAGTCATTTGCATGCTCTGCAACTATATGTATAACTTAATCTAAAAGCATATTATATAAATTTGAATTAATATTTACTGTAAACGTTTCAATACAAAATTATTGTTATTATTATGTGCAAACATATGTCTTTGCTGTTGTCCTGTTGGCTCTGTGCCAGTGTGTAAACTAACGGTAGGACACGGACAATGTCCCACCAAATGTGTTGTTTGTTCGATCAAATACTGCACCAGTGTTGGGAAGTGTTTCGACAAACATCCATTTGTATACATATATGATAGTGTAAACCTTGTCTCTTAGCACGTGATCGCCTTGTCAATGGTGTAACTGTTAATTTCATGAACTTAGGAGCCTCCTAGCATGCTTTATCCAGAGAAATTAAACCTCAGCTGCCTTTAACGCCATTTCTCCCTTGGAAGTTGGTTATCAAAAATTACATGCAAAATGGCTGCAGTAGGGGAGGCACTTAATTAGACATGTAACACCATACAAGACTGTCCTACAAGGCTCAGTCTGTCCGAGCCAAAATAATTCCCTATTTTCACATTGTGCGCATGCGCACATACATTGCTGGTATACTCTGTACAGTACACATGAATGTTTGGTCATAGGGTACCTATTGCATTACTGTGTTTGGTAGCAAACTCTCCCACTAAGTCAGGTGTGCTGCAATCTTCTGTTCTATGAGATGCTTGCAGAGTGCATGCTGTAAGATCAACCGGTTTATATAACAGGTTGTATCTATGGCTATCCTACATCAAGTTTCTTGATATATTCTATCATCAACAGCTGTGCTTTATATCCATAATACTGGTATTTGAATAACTGTATCACAATTACCTAAACTGCTACGCAACTAACAAACCTGCATCAGAAATCAACTAAAACTCCTCAAATTGTAGCTATGCAATACAAGACCCGTTCAATTGACATTGCCCTGTTTACCATTACCATAGTCAAATTCTGCAGTTGCTTTGTGTTTCATGCCAAAATCATCACCAAGCACCCACTGGCTACACCCAGTATAAGCATGGCAATAGCGAGACCTGCCATCAACCCAGCAGAATATCCAGGTGATGACCCCTTTCCACTCATGTGAGGTAAAGATGGTGAAGATGTATGGTGATGATTTTTACATCTTTTGTAAAATGTAAATGTAACATTTACATCTTTTGTTGGCATGACTGCAGTATCAGCTTTAGTTAGAGAAGCAAGGGTATAGGACATTGAGATGGTGACGAATGATGTGGAGATTGAAATGTGGTAGTGAGACTTTCCCTAACACTTGAGTACGATGATGGCTTACACACCGAAACTTTAAATTGACCGCTACACTCACAGTAGCTTGATTAAGATTGTCTAAAGCATCATCCAGTGTTGCTCCCATTGATATATAAGGTGTGATACTTGTATTTGTCAGAAGTCCCAAAAGCAGTGAACAAAAATGCGATCACCAGGTGTTGGTATTATCTAGATCATGAAAACATAGAAATGTGTACAAGTGATACTTAACATATATATATATATATATATATATATATATATATATATATATATATATATATATATATATTTCAATATAACACAATATAACACAATATATTTCAATACCAGTAAATAACTAAAATATACAATAACATAAAGATCGTACCATGTAAAACAAAACATCAAGCGAACATAGTCAAAAGCTGGTGTCACATAATTTAAAAACCGCTAATTAATTAAGTTGTCCTTACTGTAACTCTTGCAACACGTGTGACATCAACTTTAGCAGCTGCTGCGGCCACTGAATCTGTGCAAGCACGAATCGACGAATTTGTACTTTGCCGACGACAATAATCCAACTTTACGATCAACTGGAACCAGACGTTGACGCTCAAATTGAAACACTGTCCGATGTCTGCACTTGCACAAGATGAAGAGTCGGTTCAAAAATAATATATATTATAGATTTGATGAAAGACGTCTTGTTGTGGAGTATCAAGCAACCTTCTTGCCAGGAATTTGATAAACGGAAACATTTGAATGATAGCAATAAGTCACCGACTTTCTGGAATATAACAATTCAACAAAAGTTGTATTGTCAGGACGTGGATAATCGACTCTCTGCTTCTGGAAGACATCGCATGAAATGTCATTGACATTTCGAACACCCACATAGAACACATTAAACTTTTTTATAGCAAGTCGAAACAAATCTCTCACTGGTCGCAGTTGTAGGTGCTGGCCATCACAAGAAAGTTGGAAAATATTCCACCCATCTGGCATCAGGAGTAGTGAAGTAGTGATTGGGTATCTGTAACAGTAGGAATTGGTGAGGAAGAAACCAACACCAATACGCAAGTGCAGTGAAGTGATCTGAGGACTTTGAAACAAAAATTGCTGCCTTTAAATATCGTAAAATTCCTGGTAGAGAAATTCCAGTAAATAGAAATAAATAGAAATTATCATTTGAGTGTGAACAGCTTACATCGACAGTTATGATTGAGTTGTTAATGCATGTCAAAATTGTTGTCAATGTTACGTCATCCGTCGTAACATTGCTCGTGTAGAACTTGAAATCTGATCGCACCTATTCTCGGTCACAGACTGTCCTAGCTCGGTCAGTGCTTGCCATCTCGTTTCTACAACTCCGTTTGAGATGCAAGTCATCTCTATCGATCGATAGGCTCATTATATGACTTTCTTTGTTAGTAGTTTTGTCTTTGTCAACTTCTACTCTCGCAGACAACGAAGAAGACAGATGACTCTCGGGACGTAATTTCGGTCACCTGATCTCGAGAGATTTTCTCTCTTTAGACGTAGATCTGAGGCGTTCTTTTTTGGCTAATGTTAGAGTCATTACCGCTGGCTACTGTATCTACGGGGCGATGTTAGTGTTCATTGTACTGTTGCTATACGGCAGAACGTGAAATCTGAGAGACAAATACTCGGACGTCGGACATCCGGGATCATCTCTCGGTCAGTCGCGTTTCTACAAGACGAATTGAGAGCCTATGGAAAGTGGCTAAGAGAATTCGGCCCGAATTAGATAAGAAATGCTACGTAGTGAGGCAGTAGTATAACCGAATAGACAGAATCAGGTCCGACTTCGGTGCGAAGCAGTACTAATCTTTGGTGCGAATACAGTGCGAAGCAGTACTTAGGTGTCAATTCGGTGCGAATATACAGTGTTGATATCCGGGACTCGGGGATTGATGAGACATCCGGGTCTTTTTAGAGTATGATTTGACTGAAGCGGTGCTTTCCGCCGACTGTTGTGTTGTTTGGTGTGTTAGTCTATTGATTAGAGCGTTACAGCGTGCTATTCTATTGATTAAAGCTTTAAAACTTGGAGTTCCCACCGAGATCGTCAAAATGGATGACTGCGGAACTTGTCGAAAGAAGTGGAACAAAAAGAGTGAGCTTTGATGTCACTTGTGTGAAGGATGGGAACACGTCTCATGTGTGCGGGAGTGCGACAGACCCAGTGAAGCGGTGTATGGCGCACTGGTATCTTGTAGAAGCAAGGCCATCGTCTACGCATGTACGTCGTGTCGGAAAAAAAGAGTCCATAGCGAAGCGAGTTCGCGAGTTGGAATTGCGAAGTGAGCGAGACAGGTCAAGTTACGAGCGCTCTTTGAGAGAAATGCAAACCGAACGCGACAAGCTTCAAGCGAATGTAGAAAAATTAGAGAGGCACTTGTTAGAGGCGAAGCGACGTATTAGCGAAGTGCAGACACTGGCGGGGAAGCAGCGTCTGGCTGCAAAATCCTTGCGGAGTGAGACACATGAAAGTGCCGCACACATGGATGCAGTTCAGGCAAGGTAGGGTAGCAACCCACACCCACCCGGTTTCAAGGTACTTTCGCAGCGTGTGGAGAAATTTAGTGGTCGTAGTGGAGAAAATGATTTTGACGTTTTGGTTGCTGGATTTTATTGAAGCAACCGCAGACTGTGTGTGGTCGGATGAGCAGAGGGTTAGGTGGTGTTCTTGGTTCCTATCTGGTCCTGCTAAGGCTAAATGGCATCATACCTTGAATTCATCGAAGAAAACTTGGAATAGCATCATGGAGATATACAAGGAACAGTATGGTGTACACCTTGACCCACGTGCTGCTTAGCAACGTTGCCAGAAGTTGCAATATGAACAGTTGAGCCCTTTACAAGGACTACTGGATGCAATGAAAGACTACCAGCGAATGGCACCAAATAAACTCACTGATGATGTCCTTGAGTCTATATTATAGAGATTCAGAAAGAGGTAAAAGAGTTTTCTGATGGTTTGGTGCAAGCACTTGTGCACAAGTTACTGAAGGCTGAACTAGCACTTGAAGAGCGTGCCAGACCAAACACAGACAAGGATAGAAAAATTGCTTATGGGCAAGAAAAATTGCAGAGTGGGGTAGTGAAAACGCCTAGTGCAGAGGCTCATACCTATTCTTCATTTACATAAGCCAGGATTCGTTGTCAAGGCTCTGAACTTCGCACTCGCGACATAACGTGTTTCAGGTGTAGTAAAACTGGCCATATAGCTAGAGTATGCCCTGAAAAAAAGATCATTTTAGCCTCAAGAAGGATAACATCAATAGACAGTGAAGAGGATGAGTCATGGATTCGCAATGTGACAGTAGCTGAAGAAGAGAGTAAATGCCACATGAGGAGGAAGGCCCAACTTACAAAGTTGACATCTCTGTTGAGCGAGTTCAAACTAGATGCCTTCTTGACCATGGAACACAAGTCTCACTGATCAGAAAAGAATTGTTACCTCGAAGCAAGGTTGGTCCTTGGAACAGTGTCATTCACGAAATTTGGAGATGGGCTGTTAGCCAGTAGGAGCAGGAGGAGACATTCTGGGAGTCACGATGCTTGTAAACTTGCAGGTAACGGTAGAGGCAACGGGTAACACAGAGTACATTCCCTGTTATGTCCTGTCATCATCCAAACCAATTTGGAAGGGATAAGTGACGGATTGCGGTTTGATTCTTGGAACAAATGCCCTGGTCAGTTTGGGTTTCATGGTTTATCATGCTAATGGAGCCACAATTCAACCAGAGAGAATAGAAAATCGTGAGAGCAATAATTCTGAGGTGTTACGTATTACTTTTGAGCAGAGGTTGTGTTTACGATCTTATCAAACTAAGACAGTTAAAGTTAGGGTAGGAGAGGACGAGGAGCACTGCACATCTCAAACGGTACCAACGGGAATTCTCACACCGTGTGAGTTCATCTTGGCCAGAGGAGGCTGCGATTTTTTAGAGAGATTCATGTGCTGCGTGTGTTGTGCAATCCGTGGAACTCTTCGTAGGACTACATGTTTGTTTCTGACTTATGATCAGCAGTGGGGGTCATAATTTTATAAACATTCCCGGGTGGGTTAACGATTTAGATACTTTGCCATAACCAGGGGTCATGGGTATCATGTAGGATTTATTCCATAGAATGCCCGCTCCCCAGGACAGTTAAAAGTGACCGACCCTGTATATAAGTGCTGTCAGTAAACGTTTAATTACTCTAGACAAAATTCACAAGACATGCATCAAGTACGAGACCACACGTACTTTACATGCACAAACTGCAATCAATGACAAAGGAACAACAATTAGTTAACGTCATTGCAAAAGATATTGCGCAGGTTAAGCAACACGAAAGGCTCCAAACTGAGCGTATTGCGGATTCATATAAGCATATACAGTATAGACAAACTTCATATAGATCCTGTCTCCTTTGCTGACCATTCTTAGAAGACCAGAATAACGAGTGTAATCTTGATAATTATTAGGTGATTGAAGGTACTGGTAGGTAAAATCAACAATTTGACTGTTCAAGTAGATGTAGAATCCAGATTGTGTTTGTCCCGAATGTGGATCAAACCATATCTTTCCGTAGATATAGTAAAGTCCATCTTTCGACACGGTAATGTATCCGTTACTGTATGTCATTCCACCTCTCAGAATAGGAGAATACCACTGACCGCTACCAGTATACCAGTCCGTAATAATGCTGCCTGATTGCAATCAACAACCCCAAAATGCATTAGTTTAATATATTTTTTAAATTGTAAATTGTAGAAGAACAACAACTTTACCACTACTTTTTGTGCCACCATTACTATTCCCGTGTAAATGAGCAGCGGGTTGATCGTTACTTGCCTGAAATTCAACATCATTATCTGAAAGTGAGTAAATAGAAAATTTGTATGATTGCGTACCAAAGACTGCAAAGTGAGTTTCAGGTTAGATACCTAGCAACACACAACGTCAGCTATATTGACCAACTATACATGTAGTAATTAAAGTTGGATTTATACCGTCGATTACTGTGTTTATATCGTCGTTTTTACAACCATAAACCTTAATTCTGTAAACTACGATTGGATGGTGGCGAAAATTACGAGTTAAACATGCACTCTTTTTTGATACGAGGCACTAGAAAAATCTATATAAAATCGTACAAAGTGGCTGTCGTTTTATGTAATCGCAAAGTCCGTAAGTATAGTCTGTACAGTACCGGTAAGAAGTAACGAGAGTTATCACATACGGGACACAAATATCGCTTCTCTAGTTACGCGATGCTAAGTTAATTCCCCTGTATAAATGTCTTAAGACGTGAAAGTCATTGATTTCGCGTTAGCATTTAAAGAAAAGTAAGTTCTGATGTTGATTTTCATGAATATTTGGCAATCTCAACACGAATTACACTGTTCTCTTTCCGCTGATTTTCTGGCGGTTTATTCATTTTCTGTGCGTTACAGCCACGTACGACATATCGCAAATACTGTTCGTTGATTGGAGTAAAGAAAGATGTGCCATTTTCCAGTTGCGAATCCAGAGTTTTGGCTGAAGGGGCACAAGCGCTTACAAACTGGTATGACGTCATCACCATTATGACGTCACAGCTTCACCGCGTGACTCGACATCTGGACAGGTATCATTATGAATAGTTAGGACATTACTTTTGAGCAAAGAATTTAGTAACGAAGAAGCATTAGAAGTGCAAACCCTCGGCCGTTATGCACCTTGTAGGTAATTAGTCGCGCTATACAAACCGCCACGCACAGCGAAAGTCTAGAGCACATACGAAAACTATCTTTCGGCTAGATAGAAAAGCAGCACTGATTTTCAGTGAACAAAACACGATTTGATGTACCTACAATGTTTTGAGCTTTCAGAAGATGACACTATTGATGGAACAAGCATAATGTTACAATCTTTGCTCTCTAGACGTCTGGTTCTTTGCGCAACTTCTCTAGGCGTCTGATTGTTTGTGCAGCTCTTGAGGTCGTAAGGAGCCACTATGAGCGGTTTTAGGCGTGGCATAGGTAACACCAGAGCCAAAACTAAATTAGATGTGGGAAAACATGAACGCTACAAATGAAGCTAGATTAGGCGTTGTTTCTAAGTGCTAAACACTCAAGTACAACAAAGAAACAGCTAGCCACCGATTTTCCAGCTCACAACAATCTAGACGTCTGCAGGTTGTTGTCGTAATGGAGGAAGACATGCACGTTACAAATGTAGATCAGGTTGTTTCGAAGTGTTGCAACAAGCCAAATGTTACAAGTCGGCGCTAGGCCAGCTGGCCATCTTCGCCTTACGTGATGAAGTAACGCGCGTGATCATTGTTCTGCTTGTTGGTGGGCGAGTTACAAATGTAGAATAAACATGCAGCTCACCACCGATTCTCCAGCTCACAAGAATGTAGACGTCTGGTTGTTTCTGCAGCTTCTCTAGACGTCTGCTTGTTAGCATAGCTTGTCTAGACGTCTGGTTGTTTGTGCAGCTATTCTAGACGTCTGGTAGTAGTCGGAATGGGGGAAAACATGCACGTTACACGTGTAATTGTTTCCAAGTGCTGGAACAAGCCAAATGTTACAAGTCGGAGAACCTCGACGCTAGGCCGGGTGGCCATCTTCGCCTTACGTGATGAAGTAACGCTCGTAATCATTGGTCTGTTTGTTGGTGGGAAAGATATGTTAGAAATGTAGAGCAAAACAAGCACCTCACCACCAAATATTCAGCTCACAAGAATTTAAGCGTCTTGTTCTGTGTACAGCTTCTCTAGGCGTCCCGTTGCTTGGGCCGCTTCTCTAGCTAAAAGCTGCAGCTACACCAACAAAGAGAGATTGAGCCTCATGATGACATCACGTTCGTCTATTGGTCGGTAATGACACCACTTCTCGTTTATTGGTCGGAATAGCTGCATTTGCATCTGCACTAATTGAGTATAAATACTGTCAGTTGTCGGTCATCGAACGATTACTACACCCTTAGCCAGGAAATCCGGGCTTAGGGTAATGACACGATTTTATATTTTAGTAATGACATGATTTGTGCCTTACTGTCATATACTTTCTCTTGAACGTGAATTTCGTTATATGAAATTAGTGACTGCTTAAAGACAAAAGTAGGTGTGGAAACAACCGACGTGATGCATAGTCGCTGTTTCTACGCAAGCTGTGATTCACAGGACAGCATGCACTGCAGTACATAAGGAACATGCAATCTGTAAAAGGGCATTAATTAATTAATTAAGCCTACTAGTTAGTATGTCTCATAGCTATAGACAACGATATTCAGTTCATTCATTTCGACACACACCGATCTTCCAATAAAATATTTTAGACGTAACTTCAAGCGGTTTCTTTAGTAAGTTCGTATAAATAACAATAACATTGGTACAAGTCTCGAATTCATCCAGGCAAATAATTCAATCACAACGGTGCATGTAGTCTAACGGAATATTCTAGTACGCAAAAAAGAGTATAAAACCAGGTCGTTGAGCCTATCTTCGCTCATAGTGCTGCGAAACTCAGTCTTGATTATACGCGAGGGCTGAGTTACTTCTTTCAACACTTACTGTAACCGTATAGTCAGAGGAGCCACAAGATTATACCTAGAGCCACAACAATTGAGGGCGGAGCTCTTCTGCACTAGTTTAGGGGCCGGCACGTGCCAATTGTGCTCATGCCTGGATCTGCCACTGCCACATTACTGATTGTAACAGGTATAGTAATTATTAAGCAAGCTAGGTAGCCCGCAGACCGAAAGTCTTTCTAGAAAAATAGAATTTAATTACGTTTCGAGTTAAGTCACGTGACTTTAAACTTTTCTGTTTCTAGCTAAAGCAAAAACAACAAAAATTTTGTTTATCAAACCAAATTCCAATTTGCTAAATTTATTTGACTAACACAACTAAATAAAATAAAGCCAGTAATTAAATGCAAATACCTAGTTTGCAAAATGTTGCTTTATTAAACTGTAGCATAGTACTGCACGCTCGTCCGAACTTGACAATGACCTACCTCTGTCTGTAGCGCTTTCACAGGATTAAAGTACTTTTCAAGCGTCTCCTGGTCTATCTAAAATAATTAAAACTTTTGAAACGTTAATTAAATTTACTTAATAAATTAAATATAATACTGGTTCTCCGGGAACGCCTTGTGGACCTCTCGGTCCTGTTATACCTGGTATCCCCTTCAGTCCCTATATATCCAAATATATCTTGAGTATAATAAACTCAATGTTCAAAGTTGACAAGTTGCTACCTTGTCTCCTTTCACGCCTCGTGGACCAACTGGTCCAGTGTGACCGGCTGACCCCTAGACCAAACAACGCTACATAATAAAACTTATAATAATTCAATGTTATATTCTACCTAACATCTTTGTTTGCCTAATCTAAGTATAACATTACTTGAATATGTTGGTAATTATTCTTAAAGATATAAATAGATAAATTCCATACTTTAAATTTCTAGTATGATTATTTAGTACTAAAATGTAACTTGTAATTGACATTGCATTCTAATGGAAATTGTGTAATTTAGATATCTGTATTGATTGTGTCTCACAGGATCTCCATCTGCTCCTTCAATACCTCTTGGCCCCATACTTCCTTTTTGTCCCTATTCAAAATTTACATATAATAATAATACACAAATGCGGCTACATCGTTCAGCAATGTATATTTATCTACCTTGTCCCCGCTTGATCCTTTTGGTCCAGATGGGCCAACAGGACCTGTTGAACCCTAAAAATGAATAAATAGATGCTGCGTAACCATTTTAGTAACCGACACACAATAAAAAGACTCAAATCCCAAATTTCTGCAATCAAACGCAAAATGAATTAAACATTTCAGTTTTGTTTTATAGTATATATAAAGATTGAAGATCCATCTACTCGTATAAATTAATTTTCATATTTAAATTTGTTAAGGTTTACTTTGTTTTTACGTTTTTCACATAACAATGCATTTTAAAGTAATGGGTTATCCATTAACTTGTTGTACATTTTGTCTATATTTGTCTAAAAATGTTATATTTGTTTTCCGTCTATATGCATGCATGACTGCCTGTTCAGCCTGTAATATTTGTTACTCTTGAAAGTGAGAGGGTTAGACTATATTCCGTTTGGAACGCGTCCACTGCCATGACAGACCCTACATAATTAAAGACACTTGTGTGAATCAACATTCTTTTACGCAGATATGTTTACAACTATATGAGCTTAAATCTATATATTCTTACACATAATGTGTCAGTATATTAAACTTTGTCTAAGTATCTATACTGCACTAAGCTTGCTCGATGTGCATATTTTTGTGAATAACAGAAGTACATGGTCGAGTCTATAACAGTGGTCCTTCCTTGGGCAGTACTGTTTACTAGTGGAATCATTTTAACCCACAAACCATACAGTGTCATGTTTGCTCACTTAGGGCCTATCACTAATGTTACCAAGAATCTATCACTAAAATCCGACAAAAGTTTAGTTTGCTTTCTCTAAATTCAAGGTGAATACTTACTGTGGTAAAAGTTGTCATATCTAGCTTGTGCATCATGGCACTGCATTGCAGTAGCAGCTGATAAAAACGATATACTTATCTCGTAAAGTCAGCTTTTTGATGTCCGAGGCATTGCCAGAATGTTCTTATGACCAGTGGCGTAGGAATATGTTCACGAGCGAGGGGCTCTACCGTGAATGTGATCATGAGTAGACAAAAACTGCTTCCCTTGCAAGACAAATTTGCAAAAGTTACCGGCACAGAAAATTTAAATTCCTACACTGAGCGATGAGGCTTCAGCCCTCCATTCCCAGATTCCTACTCCAATGTTATCACAGCGGAGTAGCCACACCTAAATTGCTGGATGTCAAAATTATTATCTATAGGTTTTAATATTAACTTATAAATGAGATCAATGCTATAGCTTGATCACAGAACGCTATTATTGAATTTGCTAACCGTGTATGGGTAATAAATGACCAGCTTGAAGGTACAGACTTATTAAGAGTTAACTATACCGGTATCTTGGCATGATCTCACGATATCATTAATTAAAAGGGGAAATCAAACAAAATGAACTTAAGTCGTATGATTAGATTTCACGACACATTCATTGGTGTAAATTCGCCGTCTAGCGTGTACACTGTACTACAAATTTAAAAAACATTCCCATTTCGCATAATTTTCACATTCAGTCTGCTCGATCCTTTTGCCGCTGATTGGTCGAAAGTTACAATTCCAGATGTAAACTATAGAACGACATCTGTAGTACCTGGGTGCTCTAAACGTTTCTTTTCGCATACTAAAACTAACAACGATAAATTATTACTCAAACAAAAACATGTCATTTAGGTAAGCCTTGATAATGGGGAATTTTGCAAGAAAGTCTTACAGAAAGACAGCTCTAGATACCGATACCATTTACTCTTGATAAGATTGAAGAAATATTGACGGTAAGTACAGCAGATTTTCAAGTATTCGTACTAGAAAAGTACTGCTCATACTTGGTAAGAAAAGTAAACATTATACAGAGTGGCTTATATGTCAATTCATTTTTCTTTATGAGATCTATAATTAGTGTATCTGGGCTCAAAATGATACCATCTCGCGTACACCACTGGTTACGTACGGTTCTAGTCGATCGATATTAATTTTCCTATCGAAATCAGATAGAGGTGACCGAAAAAACGTAGTAGTCGAAACGTGAAAACGATCAGAAAACAGATTTTATACGTTCTAACAAAGGTTAGTTCTATACTCGCAAATTTCAAGACAACCACAATTCTCGTATTCAGGTTTTGTATGTCTATCTCCGGTTTTGCAGTAGGCGTGAACCTACTCATGTGCGTGCTGGAGGACATTCGGGACCTTCATATCCGATAAAAACTTCTGTGCTGTCTTGGGCTGCGGCAACCGTGCCGATCGTGACAGAGACATTGGTTTCGTTTGTTGGCCAGCGATTGTGATAGTCAAAGCCAAGAAATTTCAAAAACTGACGAAACGGCGACGAGGAGCCTTGAGCACTGCTCTAAACCTAAAACAGATCAGTTTAGTACACAAGCGTCTGTTCCGATCACTTCATAAGCTTCTGCAACGGAAGACGAAACGAATCCGGATTAGGTTCCTAGTCAAAAACTTCGATATTCGTCAAAGACATTCATTGACGACAGAACGGTACGAACGAGTAAAGCAAAAGAATGCAAAGAGACTGCGATTAGAAAATGACGTCGAAACCGTTCCTCCACTTGATTGCGATGCATGTGCAAGCGAAATTAACAGGTGAAACTGAAAATCATAACAATGTGAGCGGTAGCATGCGTGCAGACCTACTAGAGTTGTCGTCCGAAGATGTTGACAGGCTAAAGAAGCCGTTGCACTGTCTTCAGGGAAAACTGGCAAGCAATATACGGCATTCAGATTTCAAATTAGTCTGCTTTCAGAGAAAACATTTCATCCGGCGTGGATGCCGCGGCCACAAGTAGAAGTTCTCGGACAACTCGCTGATGGAAATTTCGTAAAGGTCTCGACCATCAGCGTACTGCAATTTAGCATTGTAGCGACGTCGGCTGTCGCAATCTAACAATCTGTTGCTATAACCGGGAATAATAGGTTTCTAACTTATCAAAAATGTTTCGGCTGTCCTCCACGCGTGCGGTGGTCAGCTTAGCTCACGTGAGTGCAATCGCTGTATTAGAAATTTATGGAGATTGTACTATTTTAACCGCTCAATATACAAGAGTTTCTCTTCTGCAGCATATAGCCACTGAATTGAGCCCCCACTGTCTATAGAAGAAATTGCGCCTTATTAAAAAAAAACAGCGTCTCTAGTACAGGGGCGTAGCCAGAAATGACCCAAAATATGGAAAGAGGGTTTCCGGATTTGATACGGCAATAGCCAAGCCTACAATGCGTGGATCGCCGGTAAATTTAGCTTTTCTTAATGATTTGCCCTCTATCTTAAATATTTAACAGTCACTAGCCAGTATTAGGTCGCGAGTGTGCGTACGCATAGACTCCAACAACGTCATACGTATTTGCACTATAGGGAACTGGTCTGAAGATAATCTATTACTCTGAACCTTCTTTGTCACTAACTAAAGTATCCTGCAGAAGCATTCTACGAGGATGTTGTCTGGAAAGTATCTTAATAATTTCATCTAAATTCCGATCCATGCCATAGTCAACGTGCATGAGTGCCAACCCAGTCAGTCTCTCCTCAGCCATTGTTGTACGCAGGTATGTCTTAAGCCTCCGTAGAACGCTAATGATCCTCTCGCATTCACAGCTGGTGACTGTCAAGGTAGAGACAATTCGCAACAACTGGCAGATGTTTGGAAACATAGTCTCATTAGCATGGAAAAGAGACTATGAAAGCAACGAAGGTCGCTCAGCTGAGAAGCTCTTCCACTTCCACTTCCATACGTGTAGCTCCTGCTGAAGTGTTGATGGATTGGGGGAGGTCGTCTGCGTAGAACTCGGCAAGCTGGTGTGCAAGGTCCGTCGTGCTTTGCTCATGCTCTGGACTCATTAGGACAGACGGAACGAGCGACAGAGCCATCATCGCCTTCTTCTGAATTTCAGGGAAGCAACTATTAATATGTGCTATCATTTCATCCAGAAATGGAACTTTTAAATCCCTTCTATAGCAATCTTCCGGGATTATGGCCGACACATTACTTCTAAACATCTGTCAAGCACAACGGTGTGGAATTGAAGGTAATGAAGCATTCACCGTCTCCGCCAAAGCAACTGCAGTGGCGTACAATGTTTTGTGAAAAGTATTGATGTCTTCTCTTACTTCATGCAGAGCAGTCGTGACGCTATCAACTTCAACATAGGCGGAGTAGATGTCTCGGGATCTGCCTTGCAAGAAAACTGTCAAACTCTTCACAAAGCCATAGCAGGCATGTGCTACTAACAACGCCATTATAAACTCGAACTGCGTGATTGAAGTCAGAAGAGTTGCAGCTTTAGTAGATGACTCTACATTCCAATCTTGACCAGTGCTGAAAATTTTCCAGTGTAGTGACTACCGAAGGCAATAGTTCCATAAAAACTTGGAAAGATTCCATTCTGGCAACCCAACAAGTTTTACATGTGTTAACCAGTTTTGTTCTTCGACCTTGATCTACATGTAGCTCTTTTATATGTACCTGAAGCTCTTGTACTCGTTTTGGAGACAAACTGAAGAAAAGGTATATCTGATCTAAAGTGCCTTGCATGTTGCGAATCCCATGCACCTTACAAGCAGCAACGATACATAGGTTGAGGATGTGAGCTGCACAGCGGACATAAATTGCTTTAGGACGATTGCGCTGAATGCGAGCAGGGGCTCCTTGATACTTTCCCGCCATATTCCTTGCTCCGTCATAACCTTGTTCACCTAGAATATTGACATCAAGGGAGTGCTTTTCAAGCACACACAGTATATTCTGGCCAATTGCCTCGCCACTAACGCCAGAAGCACAATGCAAAAACTCCAAGACGTCTTCCTGAATAAGACCTGATTTATCAACAAACCGAATGATGAGTGCAAGCTGTTTCTTGTTGGCCGCATCAGCAACCTCGTCTGCACATACTGCAAAGAACGTGGCATCTTTAACTTCCTAAACGATTTTTTCTGTATCCATTGGCCAGCAGCTGCAATTAAATCATTTTGGATAGTTGGAGAATGATATTGCGCATTTCTAGGTGCAGTTGCAAGGTGCTCCCTGAGAATTTGATCACCAGCATCCATACCAAACCGAAGAAGTGCTTGCCCAGTATTGCATTGCACACATGCTTAGACTCCTCATCTGTTGCAAGCTTGCTCTCATGATGACCTCTTAGAGCAATGTTCTGCCTACCACAGAATATGACTGCTTTGAGAATACTTCTCAAAATGGCTCTGTTTCTCTGAATGACATCGAAAGCTTGAATTTGCAACTGCTGCTCAACAGACGAATGTCCGTCTCCATTTGGCCTATGTATGCTGCAGAATCCTCCATTGCTACTCTGTGAGTCGTCTGCACATAGTGTCCTTGAATTGTTTGTTTCGCACGAGTAAAACATGTCATGGGAGTTGTTACCAACTGTCTAAGGGACGAGCGGCCTTTGGCAAAGACAACACAGTTCATACAGAAGCCCCCATCGAAAATCCGACAGTAGGCCAACCAGGGGTACTATTTTCACCATGGATGCTGAAATGACCTGGTTTACAGTACTCTTTCTTGCTAGGAAACTTGAATTTGGAAGTTGGCCAGAAGGCGTAAGTGAGCAGCCAGTACTTCCTTTCATCAGTGAGTGAACAGAGCTAGTCCGTACTGTACCTCCCTAGGTCAGGGTAATTGTTAGACTGGGAGCAGCAGGCTGCTGAATGAACCGGGTTTGACTGTTCACTGCAAGTCGGTCGAGAAAGTACGGAAGATGACGCGGAAGACAAACGGAAACGACTGCCGAGGCAGTTGCGACAAAGATTGATATGAGCTCTACTAGTTGATGAATTAAGTGCAGGTCAGCTAGCCCATAATGCATTCTTCACAACTGACCTGCAAATAACCTAGTAGCGCAAAATACAGGCAAAAAACGAGTTACCTGTTGTTTCAGCTTCATCTCGTGTCTCTTGACAAAACCAAACGACGGTGACCCGTTTCTTTATTGTAATTTATTTTTCTAAAAAAAGACCTACAGATTCGCGAATCGGAGAGGGGCTTACGCGATGCAGTAGACACACCCACCTTCTTAGGGGTTTCCGGCAAACGTCGAAACATGCCTGGCTACGCCCCTGTAGTATAAAGCCACAGAAGTGGTCGCCTACTGTCTATAGAGAAAGTTGCGCCCTGTTAGACAAATAATATATTCTATTGTATAAGCACAGAATTGTATAAAATATGTTCCGAGATCTGCTGCGGCTCCAGCTCCATTTTTGCCAGTTTCGACTACAATCCTTTCCAATAAAATGGGCTCTTTTACCTTGGGCTACCATCTCCTCAAGTTTGACTATCATTCCTCCAATGCAAAGGGCTAATTTTCAAAGTCAAGTACACTCAGACAACTCGTTGCACTCCGAAGACCCGTACACTTCGAAGAGCCGTCGCACTTCGATCGCCTGATAAAAACCCATTGCATGATACCGAACCATCGCACTGGTACGCGATCTTTCCACCCTTGAGCCACCCACCCTCTATGGCAATCTTGAAACTTTCAGACAAATTTCTACAACCTATAGTATCCTCAAATTATGCATACGACCTCGAAATGGCTAAGATTTCTAGTCGTATATATACATTAGCTCTAGACGGCATTTTCTTTAGTCCTAGATATACGGCATCTGGGAACAAACTTTGCCACCTTTAACGCCATGAAGAACACAGCTTTCGGCTACCAAGCCACCGAGCAATACAACATCTTAAAAGATTTGGATCTCCCCACCGTCGGCGAGCGTATGGTTCGTCACGTCCTTGTACAGAACCTGTACAAGAATAACCTGGCGAGCGATATCGCAAAAATGGACTATATACAAGTCGAGCGCACGGACGCTCTTTGAAAGAATCTAGAACCAATATCCGACGTCTTCGTCGACGACCTCTTTGTATGGAGTCTGCATTCCAAAGACATTAGAACCAGTGTCGGAGGAACCACCGTATTCGCAGCGGGTGCAGTCGCAAGAGCGATTCTCGCCCGAATTCAAGCACACGCGGACATAGGACTTCCAGATTGTCTACACGTGGAGATTGTAGCCATTTGTCCATACGAGGGGCACGGACAATTCATATATTGGAACACGGAACAACAGACTCTTGCCGACGACAACAACGCGCTGTGTGTTTACAACGGGAAGTATCCAAACACAACATCGACTGCGATCGTGGTATGCAAGATTGATGTAGCAAACATTCCGATGGAAGGGCTGTTGGAACGGCTCCCAGAGTTCCTGGAAAGACTACAATGCAACGGAATCGGGTTCTATTGCATAGACTGTACTCGAGACGTTTCTAGATGTCTGGATAGGAAAGCACTCCTAGACCACCTCGTCTCCGAGCACGACTTCCTACCACAGACAGTACCGGAGACAACCCAAATATGATTCTGGCGAACGACGACAATGTGGGCAACAAATGCTTGTTCTTCCAATTCCGAGAAAATCCCTGTGGATTGCTATAAAAGTCAAGTTATACAACAAGTTTGTATGCCAGATCGTGTGTGCAAGCGTCCAAGAGAATCTGGGAAACACCGTGGCCAACTACAGCAAGTGCCACGACAAGAGGCTTGAAGAGACGTTCACCCACCCGGACGTACAAGCTTGTGGAATCTGTCGCGGCGAGGTGTCGTTGTACGGGATACGACCGGAGGAAGCACGATTGGAAACAGCAGAAAAGGCTGTCTCGTACGTATATTCTTTGTCGACGGGTAATCCACTGTTCTGGGCGTACCCTCTATGCGAACAATGCAAGGCGCCAGCGTCGGCCATACACCGCAACATAGTATTCCTGTCGAATCAGACAAATAAGCTTTACGCCGTCTACTTTGGCCACACGACCAACGGCCGTATCTGCGGGTGTCCAAGGACTACACGGATCGAAATTTCGAGATTCGACAAAAGGACTATCTTTCGTTATGAGTATCCGCCTTCAGGTTCGTGGGTGTAAACCCATCATGCCGTGGTTCTGGGCAAAGACGACGAGAGAGACCACGCTAGGCTAAGTACCTGTCGAAAACATGAAGATGCAATGTACTTAGCTTGCAGCAATGCCCAGTTTACACGACATCCGGACAAATTCAAAGCCGACACAGAGCAAACGACGTCTGCCAGAAACCGAATTAGTTCGATGGAAGTAAAATTGCAAGATTTGGCATGGCGAGCGCGACCTACATCCATTACCCTTCGAGGAGGCTATTACCACCCCAAGGTTTGTCTGTTCTTTACCCTCAATTGTCGGAACATGTTGGAGGAAAAGGCTCTGCTACTCCAGGAGATCAACTGGCGAATGTTCGTAGCCGCGAGGCGAGAAGCAGATCTGCAAGTCGAAGAGGTCGAACGAGCTACGACATTGGCCACGAGAAAGAAAAACTGACTGCTATTGCAATAAGCAAAAATTAAAATAGCGGATATCAAAGCAAGGTTGGAGAAAATCCGAGACACCTTCTATGCGATAAGTCGAAAGTTCCGATTGCAACAAAAGACAAAAACTTTGCTTGATCTATCGACGGAAAGAGCCCAAGAGTTGGTGCTTGCACAGCTCGAGATATATGGTTTTCGGAATTAGCTGGGGTTTCGTTCCAGCTTGGCCCTGAAACTAGTAGATGTAATCTAAAATACCGTAGACAGAACAGAGAAAATGCAAAGACAGGCATGTAGGTAGGCAGACCAAGACAAACTCCCAAATTACAGACAGACACAAAAAAAGAATTGAAAAGGAGGCAGGTAGATAAGCAGGCAAACAGAGAAAATCCAAAAATGCAGGAAAGGTAGGCAGGCAGGCAGGTAGGTAGACAAACGGGTAGGTTTTCCCTTTTTCCACACCTAGACATCTCTGTACACATCTTTGCACGTACCCACCTGTTAATGTATACAGATTGTAAAAGGCCATACACGGATATTCCGAAGCTCGGATCGTGCAAACCGTCTTACACAGTTCTTCGATCTTGGGTCTGCTATCTCGTAGGAAACTTTGTTTGTGCTCGATGGTTCTATAGTGCACCTCCATGGCCTTTCAAGGTACATAACCCACAACGGTACCGTCCACACCGGCGAGAGCCTCCTTGAGAGACACATTGTTGTCTCTTCCTTCTGCAAACCAGGGTCCGAATATTTGACTCGGCGTCTTTCATGGTATTGCGGAGTGTATCGGTTGATGCGGATCCGTAGTCCACGGGCTCCTCCACACCTTCTACGAGAACCACCATACAACCCCAAGCCATCGGCTATGTCCAACAGTGGCTTGTGTCTCTTTAGTAAGACGTATTTGTAGCACGGTGTTGGACCTAGCTGTACCAAGGTGCAGAGACCACAGACGACCTTTACGTAAAGATCGAAACTCGCGGTGGGAGAGAGATCCAGTCACGTCCAGATGTGGGGTTTGTAGTATCGAGGTATGCGACCGTTGGGCTTTCTTCGGTGCGAAGCCTTGTACTCGAGTATGACAGTATCTCGGTCGACCTCCGATTGTACGTCCGCCGTAGTGTGGATGCGTCTACCTTTGCCATATTTCGTCCACGATACGACACAGTACCCGCCTAGACTATAGTATACATTTCCAGCTTGAATATAGGATGTGATTACCCACACACAATCTATTGTAACCGATCATTCCGACACGTGTTTGAATACCGTTCTCCACCAACAAGCGATATCCACGAGAGATCTCGCTTCGACACCACTGTTGTCTCCGAGCAGTTGTCGAAAGGAGCACTAGGGATTTCAATCCACTAGAGCAGCTATTCTGGATCTTCTATTCGTATGTCGTCGCAGTCAATGCCATTCCTCTTTACGTTGTCGGAGAGAACGGTGTCGTTCGACGAATGCCCGAATCTTGCTGTCGAGGTATTCCATATGAGTATATACAAGGAGATAAAATTTGACGCCGCAGTCAAAAAATATGTAGCCCTATATGTAGCCTGCTTCGCAAAACTCAATGTCCACAAAGGCAGTCTTATCCAGCATACTGGACATGTCCGATAGTGTGGATATACTGACCATAGAAACACACAACTATCCATCATTCCATGGACTCCTAGAGCTGGACAAGAAGAGTCTCGACAAAATTCTACAAAGACTGCGATTAGATATTCTATGTATCTTATGCAAGATAGGAAACGAAGACTCTTCGCGTAGAAACAAGCTTGAAGTACTATAGTCGTATGGTGCGATTTAAGCCATTGAAAGAGAAGCGAGAGCCATAAAACGAGAAGAGAGAACAAAGAAACGAAAAGAGAGAGAAAGACAAGCTGGAAGAGAGAGATGATGACATTGCAGTTAGAGGCAAAATGGAGCTATATATTACACAACTTATGTTATTTCGAACATTTTAGTTGACGATGCTAGTTCAGGTCCAAATTGTACCAGGAAGGATGAAGTGCACTAGGACGCCCTATCAGGTCACGATAAAAACAATCACAATGGATACAGTATCCTATAATATTTTATGCGGAAAGATAGTGTGTTCTATCAAGGGGGTAAAAATGTTGTTAGATGAATTATACTGTCCCGCCAGTCATCAAAACAAGCGCCGTTGTTCAGAAGTAAGAAGAATTTAGTCAGAAGAGTCAAGTCAAGAGCCGGTTAGAGGAATTTCTGCCACGTGTTCGATTCAATCCGACTCGCCACGTGAATCCACGTCGCCCGATCTCCAACGTGATATATGATGATAGCTGATTAAAGTTAGCAAACGGACACCGAGTTTCCTGCGTCAGTAGTGTCTATTCGAAAAGTTTAGAAATGCGGACAGTGGGGAAATGTCTGTTGTTCGTGGTCTGATCGGAAGGGTGGTTGGTAGAATTTTGCGCGACACGCTATGCGTCGTCGTCGTCGTCAAACAATAACTAGTGAAACCAAGTCAATTTATTGATCTAAGCATGGTGTTATGCGCATCGCTGATAACACAGTGCTCACTTTTCCTTTAGCAATGGTCACGCTAAATTCGCCGTAATACGTTATGACTTGTGTCCGTCTGACGTATTATGTGACACAATCATCGGCAACGTTCCCGGAGCGCGAGCCGCAGAAGATTCTGACCCAACGTGAGTGAGGCCAGTGTTCAAGCAGCGGAGATAGTTGTAAGTCGCCCGTTGGTCGTATAAACACCGTAAAGTATAATGCAATAACGTAGATCGCGATGAGACACGATTGCACGAGACACATCAATTCGGAAGTATAGGTCCAGAACCAGACCCATCATCAAGAGAGATCAGAAGGTCACATTCCAGGAAATAGATAACGTTCTCGATCAAAATTTTAGGAATCCCAAGGTAGACAAAGAAAAAGTAATACGACAAGTAATTGTATATACCTACACAATTGATGTGATAGTAATGTAGCTACTCCACAAGTTAGCTAGGAGACGCCATCGCAAAGCCAAGAAGACGAAACACAAATCCTAGGGGATTTTTTTTAGTTCAAAGTTAGAAATGATATGTCAAGTTTCTGTACATGTAGCTCGCGTGAAATAATTCAGAAGACAGTGTCAAGAACAACAACCGCTAAAGCACCGCATTGCAAAATGCGATCAAGCATTGCAAGAGAAGAACCAGAAAAGCCCGGCGGAAGTACAAGGTATACACTATGATCGCAGCACTAAGAGACGTACGTTCTCTGCGGGAGACGAAGTACTAATATTGCTGGCAACAGAGAGTAACAAGCTACTAATGATCGAGATAGAGAGGACCGTACTCCGTAATTCGGCTGTAGGAGAGTGTGATTAATTAAAAGATTAATGTGGACGGCAAGTGAAGATCTACAACGTCAATCTACTGAACAGACTTGTTCAACGTCTGAATCACAGGATCGAGTAATCTTCTAACAGGAATGATGGTGAATGTATTTACAAGCCTATTCGTTCCGCCTAGAAGCCATCAAGGGAAGTGAGAACAGAGAAGCTGACTTCTCAATTGAGTGACGTAGCCGCCGTGGATTTGAGTCGAAAGAAATGATCTGGCCGGGAAGTATGTCACAATCTGTACGTGCTAGCAGAGTTGTGTTATGGGTACTGTCAGTGGGAGGAGCTACACCGGCGTCTTGAGACGATTGACTCACTTAACAGGGCCGTCGGAGGAGCAGTGGCCGAGGGGCCATGGCCCCTCCACTTTCTGGAAAGTTGAGTTCAGTCAGCGCTACGTTAGAGCATGCTTCCGGTTTAGTCTATAGCTGATTAAATAACTAATTTATGTCGTACTTGATCTACTCCAACACAACCAGCAACCTCTACTTTGCCGGAGTCTGAGACCAGATCGGACGGCAAGACGTATAAAACTTTGTGCGCATGCTCATGAACAGATCTGACGTACCCGGATGTGACTCACCCATCCGGTTTCTGCTATGTCTGGTTGAGAAGCTCCACAAAGACATGGCATTGTCAACTCTTCGATCTCAAGCAGAAATGACACTACCTGATATTGGTGACTCGCCTCATTAACCTCTAGACTTTCAGTTCCCGAAAAGACAGTTTGGAAAGAAAGAAACTGTTAGCCGATCGTTTCAGTCGTCTTGGTTCAAGCTCCACAGTTGGCTACACTACGATGAGGCCAAAGATGTAGCGTTTTGTCACTTCTGCATCACAGCATGCAAGGAGAAAAAGCTAGCCGCAGCTGCAGGGATTGTCGATCGGTCGTTCATACGGAAGGGATTCTGCTACTGGAAGAATGCCACTGAGAAACTAAAAACTCACGAAGCATCGAACGTTCATCGCAAAGCCGTCGAGAGAACCATCAGTCTTCCAAAAACCACAGAGGATGTTGGGGAATTATTGTCAAGACTTCACAAGCAAGACAAATGTGAACGACGACAATGCTTCCTCAAAAATTGTTTCATGTGTAAGGTTCTTAGCTCGTCAAGGGCTACCTTTACGAGGATAAAGGCCTAAGTAGACTACTTCTGCTACTTTTAGGCAACTACTTCTGCTACAAGCACAGGACAATCCAAAACTTTTGAAATGGATTACTGGAGGAAAAACGGACAAGTACTTTTCTGCTGAAGGTCATGGCCTTACGCATAGCGCGTGATATTGCGTGAGTTCTGAAGCAGACTTCTTTCGTCACCATCATGGTAGACGAGTCGACAGACTTTGCAAACAAAGAACAGGTTGTCATATAGTTACGGTGGGTGATGATAATCTGGATGCCCACGAAGAATTTATCGCCTTATATGAGGTAGAAAACATTTCTGCAGCCACTCTAGTTCATGTCATCAAGGATACGCTATTGAGAATGGACCTGTCTCTAGCAAGAGCTCGTGGGTAATGCTACGAAGGGGCAGCGAATATGAGTGGCGGAAAGTCAGGAGTAGACAAGCAGTTATCTGACGAAGAATCAAGAGCGGTTTTCACACACTGCTACGGACACGCACTTAACTTGGCATGCAGTGATGCACTGAAAAGATGCAATACCCGGATATCAGCAACAATATCTTCCCTTTCCCGCCGTAGCCCGCAATAAACGATACGCTCGGCGCGTACCGTCTGACGTCGGGAACGGGCAGTCTGAATTCGGCGGAGATACGATTCGCCGTTCCGGAGATATTCGTGCGCAAGCGGAAGCGAGTGCATCGGCGGGAAATGGCGTCGTCGTGGGAGAAGTCAGGAAGGCGACCACGGTCTGACTTTCGACATTAATGAATTTGGCGTATGCGAGCCAAATTCGGCCGAGATCGGACTCGCCGTCTTTGAGAAACGTTCCAGCAGACGGACACACGGACAGACAGACACCTCTCCTTTATATTTATATATATATATATATATATATATAGATTACAGAACGTGCAGGTGTTGCACACATACTGGCACCTGCTTAGTAACAGGAAGGGTGTGATAAGGAGGCTGGACACAATGACCGGCAAGTAGGATTGTCGACATCTGGCACACGAATTGACACTAACGATTACAATGCGCTGCATTCAAATTCGACGTCCCTTCGTCTGTCCGTCATTCTGTCCACATTACGTATTACTATACGGGTTAATAATATTTACAATACAATTATCTCAGTTGTGCAAATACTAATGTATCCAAACTACTCACCTGAGCACCAGGAGGTCCAGCAGGACCAGATGCTCCGCTGTCTCCCTGCAATAACGACGTCTAATGTTGTGATATCAATAGCTGTCTAAAAAAGAAATTACTTTGGGACCGGCTGCTCCCAATCCGCCTTTGTAACCCTAGAAGTATAAGCACAAAGCACATATGAGCGAGTCCACGCAATACAATGCATTGAAACATTAGTAAACTCACTCTTAACCCACGTATTCCAGGAAGACCGTAGTCACCCTTAGAAATCACAAAATTCGTAAGCAATACGGAACTATATTTGCAACAGTTCTCTCTTTTATATTATTCTTTTGCAACGTGTATTACCTTTTCACCTTTCTGTCCAATGCAACTTTGCATTGATGCATCTCCTGTCTGGTCGCTGTTGCTAACAGCTTGCTGAGCTAGAGCACAAACTACAAGCATGAACTTGAGCATGCTGTTCTTGGTGAACAAGGAAGAACAATGAACAAATAGTTCCGGTCTGCTACGAATGAATAGAATTGACCGGAAGGCGGGACACAAAGCTGCGTCATCCAATCACAGGATAGAAGATTCGTACAGTGCAAATATAATAATATTGCTACAGTCAAATGTATGGCATGTTCTATTGTTCAATCAAATGTGTTAGGATACATATCGTTGCTAAATTATGCTGATCGCGGTATGACACTTGTAGTAGAGTAAGGGACTGTGGGACTACCCCTAGTACTCATTAGCATACTGATAGAATATGACACTATATAGTACTGTGGCATGTGGTTAGCCAGCTTTGTGTAGTATGGTGTTAGCCTCGACACTAGGCCTCCCTTTGCGAATTTTTTGGGCCCGGTTATTTCAAGTCCCGGATAAATATCCCATATAAATTCTAGATTCACGTGCTTGACTTTTTAGTACACGTGCCGTGGTTATCCTGCACGTGAGTTTGCAGGTGTCTCGCACTTGTCACAGTGCAATTCCCCGTCTGTTCAATTTCGCGCTCTTTCAGCTGAAAGCATGTTTAGAAACTTCCCTGCTTCTGTTTCATTCACGTTGGAGAAGAGGTTAGCTAGTAGTAATTAGCGAAGGCACTTCCGCTAGGAAACCTTACGTAGCAGGAGCCGTCTAGGCTGCGCCTCACGTTGTACATTTGACCTGCGTAGATCTGTAAGAGAGCTATCCCGTCAAGATTGCACTAGGCTGATCTTCCCTCATGTCCGCCCAGAGAAAGGAAGCATCATTTGCGTGACTGGAACTAATCAGTTCAGTGATCCACACAACAGAAGCATGATGCCCAGCCATTCTACCTGTACAACATGCAGTAGAGCATTGAGTAGGAAGGAGAATGAATCTAGCGAAAAGGCTTTGAACAGGCATTATGGTGCATCATTTCTATTTGGAATCTTTGATCTGGATGCAATGCATGAATTTCTTGCAATTCATGAAGCCAAGAGAATAGCATCAGAGGTCAATAACTTAATTAATAAATTGTGCACAGATAGTATATAGCAACTTTCTAACAAATCTAAATACAACATGCGCGCGCACACACACACACACACACACACACACACACTGTCACACACACTGTCACACACACTGTCACACACACACACACACACACACACACACACACACACACACACACACACTGTCACACACACACACACACACACACACACACACACACACACACACACACACACTGTCACACACACACACACACACACACACACACACACACACACACACACACACACACACACACACACACACACACACACACCGTCACACACACACACACACACACACACACACACACACACACACACACACACACACACCGTCACACACACACACACACACACACACACACACACACACACACACACTGTCACACACACACACAGTCACACACACACACGCACACGCGCGCGCACACACACACACACAGACACACACACACACACACACACACTGTCACACACACACACACACACACACAGACACATACACACACACACACACACACACACACACACACACACACACACACACACACACACACACACACTGTCACACACACACACACACCCACACACACACACACACACACACACACACACACACACACACACACACACAGCTACTTACAATGTGCATGCATGTACCTGTCACTATTGCACCAGAACTAATGTTCTATCAGTAATGATAACCATTCAACTTTTTAATAGGTCCTTCAGGAAGAAGAATGGTTCGGTCAGACCTATAACCTTCCAAAGAATTTGAATCTAGAACACCCTGAAAATCAAGCTTTACAAACGTTCAAGGAGCTATTGCTAAATCAATCTGCATCTGCAACAGTATGTGCTGGTCTTAGTAACAGCCAATTGTCAAAGTTAGCATGTAATAGATGGTTGTCAGATGAACTTCTAGAGTGTCTTGCTAACATTGTGAACCTGTCATCAGAAGATTGTTTGTGCCTTGTACTATCAGAGTACAACAAAGGAAGACTTCAAGACTATATTACAAAAGCACTCCATGGAAGAACCAGCATTCGACTAGCTTTTTGGATTATAAATGTGCAAATTGACCCTATGTCAGGCACTGCTGTAGCATCCAATCGACTATTAACAGGAAACCACTGGACTGTTGTTGCTACTGACTTTGATGCCAAACTCTCCTTCTATGGTGATTCCCTTGGCTACCCGGTTCCAACTAACCTAGTCGTCGAGACCCAGCAAGTATTCACTGATTGAACAAGCTTCTTAATGAACACATTACAACTGCATATCCAATATTAGCCCTACACAAGACAATGTTTGATGCAGAAGGAAAGCATGTTTGCTCACGTGAATGCTGCAATTTCCCAGTGCAAACATGTTCATCCTCTTGCGGAGTTATTGTCATTGCTTTCGTTGCGTTTGCATCATTTTGTCCAAAAGAAGTTTGGCAGTATGTACAGCTTCCACAGATTCAATGTCATCCTGTGAAATCTCTGCTTCGTATTTATCACCATCCAAGCACATATGCACAATATCTGCGAAACGTCTTGGCAACCTGGCTACTAACTAAAAAGATAAATGTTCAAAACGTAGTTGACATATCAATATTTGACGTCAACAAACGTCTTTCAATCCCTTTACCAGGAAGTAAAAAATGCAAGTCCGTCAGAACAGATCACCACCCTAGCCTCACTTTGAAGAGAAAACGAATGGATATTGATGTAATAAACTCTTACAAAACTGGTGCTCAAGTCAGAGGAAACATTTTGTATGAGAATAGCAAATCTATGGCCAACGGAAGTGCTACAACAGGAGAGTGCAATTTTGCTGAGAGAGATAAACTGAGAACCAAAAAGCTTGCTGACAAAGAAAGAAAGAGTGACAAAACCATTACTGACAAAATAAAGAACAGTCATTCAAGTCTGAATTGCTTTACCATAGCTGATACTAGAAACAGTGAGATACCTCACGAAATAGCGTACTTGTTCCCTGATTCCTACAACTACATAGTTGATCAGTACACTAGACATACACCCGAGTCATTCCTTGGAGCAGAAACCCAAACCTTTAGTTTGCAAGCATGGATAAATGCAGAAGACCACACCAAATCAGTCCAGTGGATTGCCGACTTTGAGAAGACATCAAAAACAACATACCGGGTAACGCGCGGCACTCAAATTTCTGGACAAAGAATTCTTTTTAAAACTGTTCGCCACTGCCAACATCAGCAAAAGAAGCTGACAAAAACACAGTTGTCAAAACAATGCCCGCCTTCAGATCTAAAGCGGGCCCTCATTCAGAAAAGTATAAGGAACAAAAAGACTTCTTGCCCTAGTACCCTCATACTCAGACTACATCCAAAGATCAGCTCAACAGTTGCCGCTCATCCAAACCATCTTTGCATGATTAACCTTAAGTACTGCCATAACCACCCAGTCAACTCTGCTCATGTCCTCAGTTTTCACCCAGTAGACAATGCTGTCAAGAAGCAGTTTACAAGTTTATTCGAGGCAGGAAACTCAGCAGCTACAGCTAGGCATGAATATGCAAATCAACTGCAAATGAAGTATGACATTCTTGACATTGAAAAAACTCTTGCCGATAGATCCATCAATCCGAACTGTCAAGATGTTCAACGTTTGTTCCAAAAGTGGCGAGAAAGATGTATCGGTCCTGAAAACGGCGAAGCAATGTTTGACCGTCTGTCATTAGAAGTAAAACAATGCAATGAAATTCATGCTAGTAATGGTGGTAAAGCATTTCTTCAACAATATAAGTTAGAGGTGGAGTACAAAACTGGGCTTCCTGATGACTCATTTGAACCACCAGCAGCTAAAGTCACAAAAATATCTGACCACGTTCCCCTTATCCTAGCAGTAGTCACACCTTTGATGGCAAGAGCCCACAAACTGTTACGTCAATGCGGCGAATTAGTTTACTGTGACTCAACAGCCAGTTTGGACAATTTGAATACTGCAGTCTTCATTGTGAGCTGCAGTACTTCAGCTGGTGCAATACCATTGGGTGCTGTAATGACATCTAGTGAAGATGCTGAGACCCTATCATCAGCATTCACAGCACTTGTTGATGTTCTACCTGACTATGCCTTCTTCGGGAGAGGCAGAACAGTTGGACCCTTAATGATTTTAACAGATGATTCTGCTAGTGAAAGAAAAGCACTCAAGACAACCTGGCCAGAAGCAGTTTTACATCTGTGTGTGTTTCATTTTCTCCAAAGTATGTGGCGTTGGCTATGGAGTGTTAGGTCTGGTGTGTCAGCAAATGATAGAGTCACTTGTATGCTACTAACCAAACGTCTTCTTTATTCGCCTTCAGAGGAAGCCCTAGACAACGTTAAAAACGAAATTGACAACACCCAGTTTGGAAACTTCAAAACAAAGATAGATAGCTATTGGACGAGAAGAAAAGAGTGGGCACTGTGTTTTCGTACAAAATTTCCTACTCGAGGAAACTTCACCAACAACTATTCAGAAGCAAGTATTCGAATTACAAAGGACATCCCGTTCCAAAGAAGGAAAGCGTGGAATTCAATTCAATTATTTCAACTGATAAGGAAAACACTAGACTTATACCAGCAACGACGACTGTTATCCTATGCAAGCAACAGACTTGACCACTTTGTATCACTGAGATTCACCCTTGCTGGAATCAAGCCAGGAGCCATTCTTTTGATGATGTTATGCCTACGGATGACCCACATGTTTATGTTGTGCAAAGTCAATCAAATGATGACATCCAATGGGTAGTCGACCTACAACTCGGAGAATGCTCCTGTCCTATAGGGTTCAATGGTAAGCCATGCAAACATCAGCTTGCAGCCTCAGCAAAATACATGAAAAATAGTATCAATAGCATTCCAACTGAATCTCCACAAGGACGACAATTCTTTGCAGTTCTTGCTCTAGGGAGCAGCTGCCAAGACATCAGTTTCTACAGTAGTGTCAACCAAAAAGCAGATGAAGAGCACCTACGTTCTCTCTCCGTTGATGTGCAATGGTCTAATGAAGACGTAAAGAAATCATTGGAAGGTCCACTCCCACCATTTGATGACCCACTTCAAGACTGTGTTAGACATGATACTGATCAAGATCACATAATTACAGGTAATGGCATGGATGAAATCGACAGAGTTGAAACAGTAAGGAAGCAACTATGTCATGTAATGGACGACATTGAAAATGGACTAGGTAATACTCATTATAGTATCTCAAGTGAAGATGGTTTCTTGGCTGCAGTAGAAAAGTTTTGCTCAACCTACTGGAAGATTCGGGGTAAACTAACCCATCCATCCAACAAACAGCAGCGCTTGATTTCTGCGTTACACATGTTTGGTAGCCATATAGGGCTAACCAAACATAAGCAAAAGATACATGTACAAATCACAGCTGTCAGTAGAAGACGGCCCATCAAGACATCAGCTTCTGTTCCAGCAAAGGTGGGGCGCCGCACGCTATTTAGTAAAAAGGTGGCTGCTGCTGCTGCTGCAAGTAGATACGTAATGCCGAAACGAATTCAACGATCAAAGAAAGGACACAATCTGGCAATCAGTTTAAAGGGAAACACTAAAAATGCGCTATAACACAATAACTTTATTAGTAGCTACACTACACGTAAATGATTTTTACAGCAACAAGTCCTGTTTTAGCTTTCAGTTTTGCTTAATTCTTTGCATAGTTCAAATGAGACAGCAGCGACAGTCATTTTAGTTGTGCCACTTTCACAATGTTGAAGTAAATTTGCTTTCATAAGTCCAACTATTGTCTGCTTTGTCTACTATTCTACACAGACGCTGAAATAAGGATTTCAAATTGATCGGCCATTTAGTCAGAGCTGTAGCTGCCATTTTGAAGCGGCTCTATTGCAGCCGCCATTTTGAGAAATGAATGACTAATTACATAACCCTTCGTCGAGTCTGATCCATGTCATAACTGGTAGAGTGATGTGTTTGTGTTGCCTAAGCTGGATGTTTATGCTAAACAGTGTGATTAAATAGAAATATTTAATCAGTTCAGCTATATATCCGGTATTGTTGTGTGATGCCTATCAGCTGTCTGCATGATTGTACAAATGCCATGTATTGTGTGTGTGCTGACGGTTGTCTGTAACAGTCATTTGTGGACAGTCTCACTGCCTGCACAGTGGTTATGTCACTACATTGTGGTAAAGGAGGTGGGTGAATTCTTTGATCATGAACTAGCTCAACTGTCTTGACCGCTGGTGAGTTGTCAGAAGCGCACGAGCGCAGACGACGCCTGAAGCTGTGGTCTCCTAGCATCATAAACTGTACCCCTGAAAGCAACCCGAACATTTCAATCCATGCCGTAACTTTCTTTCCAGTAGTGTACCAATGCTCTTATGGCCGGCCGTTATTTCATGCTCTGCTACAGATGTACTAACTATCTATCGATCTGCTCATGCACTAAATAAAATGCCTGCTAATGAATCAACACAAAAGCAAAAAGTTGGGTTTCGTTTATTATAAAATTTATAATTTATAGTGTATATATATATATATATGTTATGCACAAACACGGATATGGACAAACCGTGAATGTGTAGTGGATGTCTACTTTTGCCGGGTAATTTAAGGGTTAGGGTCATGATGATATGGTTAGGGTCAGGGTTAGTGGTTAGAGTTAGGGTTAAAATTAGGATTAGGGTTCGGAATGCATGGTTTGTACGGGTAAACCATGGATTGTGCTGGGTAGTTAGTTTATGGATTGTCCAAATCCGTGCTTGGAACACAACATACTGTATATGCAACAATCAAGCAGTACTACATTTGAATGAACAACTGTCAGTATGTTTATGGCGTTGTAACGCAAAGGTTCTTTTAAATCGATGATGTTTACATGACTTAAATTTGAACTTTGGTTGACTTTATACAAACAGCTATATTAATTTTTATATTTTGACACACGCCCATATTTGTCTTTATTACATACATAAACAGTCCCGCCTCAACATCCAAACAACTAAGGCATGCATGTCCATCCACTATCTCTAAATTTAAATGTTGTAACACCAATCTAGCAATGTAAGACCACAATCTGATAGACAATTGTTGTAATAAACTGTTTAAAGACTATGAAAAACATCCTGTTGCTCACTGCATAATTCTTGAAGCTATAGAACATAGAATCTTGAAACTGTAAGGTGACCATAGACCGAGAGTTTCCACAGCAAATGGACAGAAGAAGATAACACCAGCTGCTGAAACCTCATAGTTTATAGTTGGTAGATTGCAACTACCTAGCACTGCTCCATTACTATCTTTGATAGTATCCCTTCTCAGTACATTGGAATTAAGCTGCAACTAATCACAAAAATACTTACTACAGCAGTTGCAATATATGACATCTAACAAATGTACGCAACAGGATATCTAATACTTTTTAGTCTTAGATTGACCAAAAACATGCGTTTGCATATCCTGTGTTTGTTGTTGAGCCACGTGCCTCTCTTACTTTAGAATATCCAACCAATAAAAACTTTCGGCAATAACAATGGGTGACATCACATTAGTCCACAATCATGACAAAAAATTATGGACACGTTTCCACTAGCACTTAAATCAGTTTAACAAGTGGTTTAAGCTAAACTGGTTTAGGGATTAACATGTTTCCACCTGCACTAAACCAGTTACCAGGGTATATTCTAAACCTAAACCGCTTTCCTAGACCTACTTTGTAGTAGGTTTAGCAAAGTGATTTAGATTGAACTATGTCGTGACAGTAGCGCGCTTGCTTAGATGGCTTCTCGACAATGCTGTTTGATGATATTGACTGTTTTGCTGGTACAGGATTACCTTGAAAGATGTAAGGGTTGTTAATTAACTAAAGGAGAGAAAGGGAGAAGATGGTGTCCTTGGTCATCGTCATGCAAATTCCTAGTACTATCATGTGACAACCAACAGTTGCTCTGACTCTGCGACAGAGCAGGCAATACTTCAAACAAGCCTACAAGTGTTCCTAAACTATTTGTCTTGCACAGCCTGGATGTGCAAGTACCTAAGAGGAAACAGTCGCTTTCTTGAACTTGTTTAGTTTATAAACGCATTTAAGCTAAGTTAAAGTGCACTTAGTGGAAACATGGCCTATGTTTCTATCTTACAAGTATACTGATATAAAAAATCCTACATTTCCCAAGAGAAAACGCATCATGAAACTGTTCTCCATCATCAACTAATTAATAAGAAATTAAACAAAGTGAAAATGATGTAGCTTGGATTGCATAGTACAGCAATCGGTAAATAATCTGCACGGCTAGCTTCCTTTGGGGATTTGACAAATCAATCGCACGTCAATCACACCTCAAGTACAATTATGTGTAACCTCCCCCCTTCTTCCTCCCCAAAGCGAAAAAACCATCCACATTCAGTGCCTTACAGCTCAAAATATATTCGTAAATGAAATGTGACACAAAAAGGGACAACATGCAACAAAATACTCAAAACATGGTCTGATGAACAAGACAAATATTGACCCTCACCCACTTGAGCTATCCTTGACAATTAGCCTTGACTAATTATGTTAGAAAGCTCTCGCGTCTCTGATCAATATTTAAAGTATTGCCTCACCAACCATGTTCTAACTCTTATTAATTTTCCCAATATCAGAATTTATATAAAATACCAATCACACCTCATTACTCCACACCATTTACAGTTCAAAATTGTCACTTGTCACATTACATTCCTATTGTGCTGAATCAAATTAGTTTAAAGTTAAGATCAAATACAAAAAGTGTCCAATCTAATACCTAAAGCCTGGTTCACAATATCTGCTGGAGACCTGCCGGACCTACTCGACAGCTGTCGAGCAAAATAGAATAAATCCTATTCTCTCTGGCTACCACTGCTGCTCTGGCTGCACTCTGGCTTCAGTAGTGCGTGGCAACGTGCATTTGCCAGACTGTTGTCCTACAGATATTGTGAAATAAGCTTAAATAAGATGTTGACCGTACTAACTTTGCACGAAATCCAAGTCAAAGCACTGAAATTCATAGCCATTAACCCTACGGGTTAACAACTTAGGTAAACATCTTGCAAATTTGATTACTAGTTACTAAGTAATAGCAGGTAACTTTTAAATTTGAATTGACACCCTCCAGAGTTAATTTGACAGACAACTAAGCTAGTTTGACAAGTAAAAAAAATTTGATTCTTTGATACATTGTGAATTTGATCTGACATAAAACAAATTTGATTTTACGACTTGGAAATTTGATCTGACTACAAACTAATTTGGTGTGACAGAATACAAATTGAATGTGACAATTGACAAGTTTGACCTGTAAATAGTGTACAACAATTTCCAAAATTATTAGGATGAACCGTTGACAACAGCACATAAATCAAAGTACTATAGTATGCATGCTCAGTGGGTCTTTCGTGTCAGTGCATGCTAGTACGCTGTACGTACTGCAATCATATGTAATATCAATATTGCCAATTTACTGTTTGAACAATAATATTCAATTTATGAACTAAAACGTACCAGTTTCAATTTGTTTGAATTTCTGTTGTGTTGCATAATTTGAAATTCTTTCTTTGTCGCAAAGAAGTCCACATATGTAATAGTAGACTCTAAGAGTTCAGCAGCTGCTGCAAATAATTCCCAAACTGGGGTCCCTTCAGATTAGTGTTCTCCCTCAATGCGCGCACTCATATTCAACAATTAAATAACCTACGGTCGAAAATAAGAGAACTATCAGTGGCGCCGTATTCGCTGCAAACACATACACGTGCTTATTAAGTCAAGCACGTGAATATCCGGGATATTTATCCGGGACCTGAAATAACCGGGCCCAAAAAAATTCGCCTCCCTTTGCTTTCGGTGGTCCGACCGCGCGAGGATAGCAACGGGACTGTATCACGTGATGTTCTTTCCGAAAAGCAAAGGGAGGCCTAGTAGCTCATTATGTCACGTGACAAGCTAGCTTGTCACCTGATCTATTTTGCAAATGATGATTAGTCCACTGTAAATCACATTTGAGTTACTTCCTGATTATTTCCTCTGAGACATGCGAAGATCAGTAAACAATCGCCCACCTCACTGGTGTCATTTAGTGTGCTACAACAGCTTGTTTACCGACCCAAGAATATCGTTTGGGCGCGTTTGTAGGTTGCAAACAGTTGCGGTATTCTCCCTAGATCGCAGCGAGTGAAGGTATTACTTTAGTCGCGTGCAGCGATTGCTTCTGGAGTAGCTTCAAGCTGACATCAGCCACGTAGAAATTTCACACGTAGTCGCAATGGCTTTCGATTGATTCCGGGAGCGCGATGATAGTCTAAGACAAAAGCGTACATGTACAGTAGCCTAACCGGTATTGCGTAGACTTCTAGTTCACGACAAGAGAGGACAGAGTCTGCACGTTGTCTTTATGCGCGCGACATGGCCGTACAGTCTTTGCGCTCGTTTCTTTACGCTAACTAAACAGTAAGTAGAATCACAAAGGCCAGCATGCATAGTTACTGACTGTATTTCGCGCCTTTCCGTTCCAACACCGTTGGTATGACGGTATACCTGCTGTAAACGAAAACACACCTGATCTCTTTTTGCAAGTCTTTAGCAATATGAAACAAACCGACAAAGGGTGGGTTTTCCTAATGAAATAATTAGTTAAGTTGTCACGTGACATAATGAGTTCCTAGGTCTCCCTTTGCTTTTCGAAGAGAACATCACATGATACAGTCCCGTTGTTATCCTCGCGCGGTCGGACCACCGAAAGCAAAGGGAGGCCTAGTGTCGAGGCTAGTCTGGTGTAGTATTGCGTAGACACTGTAAGCGAGTTGCAATAGAACCAATATATAGTCGGTAACGACACAACAGTGGCGACGAGAGATGGCGAGTGCAGCCGCGAATTTGAAACACGGGTTGCTGGGCGAATTCTGAGCAGGAGTAGAAAGCATCGACGAATACAAGGAAAGGTTCGAGCTTTACTGCCTGGCAAAAGTAGTGCCGATAGGAGACGAGCACGTAGCTCGTAGGAAGGCAATCTTTCTAACGTTTGTGAGTGCATCGACCTACAGTTTGTTGCGGACCTTGGTACGACCTCGCCAACCGCAAGATTTGGAGCTTGATGACATCATTCAGCAACTGAGAAATCATTACGAGCCAAACAAGATTGTCGTAGCCGAGCGATTCCGTTATTACAAGAGACAAAAGAAAGAAGGTGAGACTATTACAGTGTTCTTGTCAGAATTGCGTCGTCTAGCTAAACACTGTGAGTTCGGAGACAAGTTGTCAGTTGCGTTGAGGGACCAATTCGTGTGTGGATTACGAGTAGAAGCCCTACAGCAGAAAATTCTGGCGAAAATTGACTTAACACTCGAGAAAGCGGTACGAATCGCGCAAGCTTTTGAATCTGCAAGACAAGAAACGATAGCTTTGCGAGGAGACATGCGCAGACACGGATCAACAACAGACCACGAGACGGCATTTAGCATGCAAAGTAGTATCAGTGGGAGGTAAAAGACAACACAGTCTGATGTGAAAGTATGCTACAGATGCAATGGCAAGGGGCACGTTCCTGATAAGTGTCAGATCAAATCAAGAGAGTGCTATTTATGTCACAAGAAGGGACATATCGCAAAGCCTGCCGAAGTAAGAAGCAAGGCGATTTCAAGAACAGGAGCGGAGCAACGGGTGCCAAGAATACAAAGTACCAGAAACAAGCCACGTTACAAGTGGAAGAAGAGGAAGTATGTTCACTTTATGTTCTGGGAAGTCAGGATGCAATCAAAGTCAATATGACTGTAGCTGGACGAGAATTAGAGCTGATTATTGACACGGGTGCAACTATTACTGTGATTCCCAGGGAGACCTATGAGAAACAACTATCTCATGTCAAAGTCCAGAGCAGCAACGTGAAATTACAGTCATATTATGGACAGACATTGTCTGTACGCGGAGAAGTTGCAGCAATACGAGGTAAAGTAGTTGTCGTCAATGCTGCAAATAAGACAGCAGTGCTTGCAAGGAATTGGTTGTCACAACTCAAGTTGGACTGGGCATCCTTATTTAGCTTGAATGTCCTGGATCCCGTACACGAGTTTCCTGAGTTATTCAAGGAAGGAATGGGAAAGCTGCAAGGAGTGCAAGCAAAAATTACGTTGAGTGCCAACGCAAGGCCCGCCTTTCATAAGGCAAGACCAGTACCATTTGCGTTACAAGCTAAAGTGGATACTGAAATCGATCGCTTAGTCAGAGAAGGAGTACTGACACCTGTAGAACAGAGCGAGTGGGCTTCACCGATAGTAGTGGTGAGGAAATCTGACGGCAGTATCAGATTGTGTGGTGACTACAAAGTAACCATCAATGAATATTTGGGAAATATTGAGTATCCCACACCAAATGCTCAAGATTTATTTGCTACTTTAGCGGGTGGTCGACGATTCACCAGGCTTGATCTAAAGCAAGCTTACCAACAAATGGAAGTGGATACCGAAAGCCAACAGTATTTAACCATAAATACTAGGAAGGGTTTGTTTACTTATACCAGAATGCCTTTTGGTATACGAACAGCAAGAGTGAGGCAAGTATTACAACGCCTAAAGCAACGAGGAGTCCGGCCAAAGAAGGACAAATGTGAATTTGGTCAGTCTGAGGTGACATAGTTAGGTCACTGAGTAGATCACGAAGGTCTGAAACCTACAGAAGGCAAGGTCAAGGCTATCAGGGAAGCACCTGAGCCAAGAAATGTGACTGAGTTGAAGGCAGTTCTGGGGCTGTTGAACTATTACAGTCATTTCTTACCAAATCTGTCGAATACTTTACAAGCATTGTATGAGTTACTTCAAAAAGGAAAACAGTGGAGATGGACAAGGAAACACAGGACCGCATTCAATGCAGCAAAGAACAAGTTATTACAGTCTGGTTTTCTTACGCACTATGATTTGTCTCGACCAGTCAAGCTCAAATGTGACGCATCCCCATATGGAATAGGAGCCTGTTTGAGTCACGAGTTTGAGGATGGATCGGAGAGACCAGTAGCATTTGCTTCACGAACACTGTCATCAGCAGAAAAGGGCTACCCCCAAATAGAGCGTGAAGCACTGGCAATAATTTGCGGCGTTCGTCATTTCCACAAGTTCCTCATTGGCCAAAGATTTACACTAGTGACAGATCACAAACCTTTGGTCAAAATTCTGGGACCTCAACAGGGTATCCCGGCGTTAGCAGCAGCAAGGCTGCAGAGGTGGGCACTAATTTAAGTGCATATAAGTACAACCCGGAGTTTAAAGCTGGAGAGGAGAATAAGGAAGCAGATATGCTGTCCCGACTGCCAATGGAAGTGAATATCATAGACCCTAACCAGGAATTGTACCATGTGGATTGCTGTAAAAATCTACCTGTAACAGCAGCAGAAGTAGCACGACAGACTAAAGCAGATCCAATTTTGAGACGGGCATTCCAGTATACATTGTCTGGATGGAACTGGAAAAGTCACATGGATCCCAGGGTACAACCCTACTCACGACGGTCAGATGAACTTAGCGTTGAAGAGAACTGTTTACTGTGGGGAACACGTGTGATAATACCGCAAAAATTACAGTCAAGAGTTCTAGCAGATCTTCAAGAAAATCTCCTAGGTTCAAATCGAATGAAAGCATTAGCAAGATCGTATATCTGGTGGCCGAGTTTGGACATGACGTTGGAAGAATTGTGCAAGAAATATGAAATTTGCCAAAGTCAGAGGAATAAACCGGCTGCTGGTATTCCTCATCCATGGATGTATCCCACAGCACCTTGGGAGAGAGTTCACGCGGATTTCGTAGAGTTGAAAAGTCAACATTATCTTATTATGATTGACGCTTATTATATATATATATGTCAGTTATATAAATTAAAGTTTCGATTCTTACAAACAATGTTTCATGCACACAAACATCAGAAGCAGGAAAGTTTCTAGAAGAATAGGATCAAATTGTCACATCATGCGGTTGACATTGAACTAGCAAGGAAATAGGAGGATCGTGTCACTTACAGCTTTCATAGTGTTGCCAGACGTGTTTGGAAGTTCATTTTATGAAGCGTACAATAATAGTTTACCTCTAATCAAATTTTTTGTATTTATACATCCATGCATGTTTGCAGTAAAAAGCAGTGACAATTATTGAGAAGAATACATATTAGAGTCACAGCAATTCACTGCAAGTCAGAGCGAGTCACGGTGAACAAGCGTGTGGACTGATAACTACGCGAGTCGCAACGGATTGAAGCTACATTCTAATCATCAGTTTCCGCGTGTGATTTGCATGTACGAGTTCCCTCCTAGAGCATACACAAACAAATATCGGCAAACACAAGACTACTATGTCTACCTAAACACACTACACCATTTCTACGTACAAATTTATCACTGCAGCAAAAACACTAGGAAGTTTATTGAATAATGTACATGCATATTTTCCTTCTCTTAAATTTATACACATTTTAACTTAATTAATTAGGTAATGTTCTTGGCACCTAGAAAACTTGGCTTTTTTAAAATTATCGCTACAATGATCATGCATAGATTCATACTACCTCATCCAAACTCCACGTCATGACACCTTGATTAATTGAGAATCGTCTGTTTTAGAGATTTGTCGTTGTTTACGATTCGGACTTAGCCTCGGCCTCCCAAACCCGTCTGAGGCTAATCTAATAAAGTCGCACAAGATCTAAAATTTTTAGTCGTCGAGTCGTCGAGTTGGTGGTCTAGCCCGGTGTTGCAGTAACTCTAGCGCATGAGTGCTTCGGGTTAACTTAATTACTTGAAGAAAAAAGATGATTACTAGAACAGAGTGAGAAACTTGTTGATGCATTTAATATCAACAACAAGCCTTAACTTGTGCTTCTTCGTGGAAAAGCCGTGAGTGTCAATCTCGAGTCAGACAGATCTGTTGTCTTCTCTGAGTATGTGCTGGACCTCCACGAACCATCAATGAAGAAGGTAAGAGAATGGATAGACAAGAGTTTGAATATTGAGAAAATCCTTACGTTTGGGATCGCCATCGACACTTGTACTCTTCTACAACATCTATGTCTAGCTTACACGAGCAACGGACAGCTAGCGGTTGCCTTACGTTTGAGGAAAGAGAGTTGGAAACAATTTGTTCTGTGTGATATCAATGAGCCTCTTACAGTGACCATTCAGAATGAATCTCAAATATGCTGGTTGACGGAGAGTCGAAGCATTGGAATGGTAACAAGTCTATCTATTCTATCACAAAACGACAAACAGTTTACAATACTCACAACAACCCTTGAAGACATTAAATTGTCTGAAGTGTCATCGCTATGGCTACCAGATGTAACATTTTCTGGTCACTGTCAGCCTCACATAGCAATGATGTGTTTTGAGTCACGTGAGTTAAGGCAGGCCATCCTAAAGCCAAGAAGACGACACACAAATCCTAAAGGATTTCTTTTAGCCCAAAATTAGAAATGATATGTCAAGGTTCTGTCTAGGTCACTCGTGCGAAAGGCGTCAGAAGATGGTGTCAAGAAGAACAACCGCTAGAGCACCGCACGGCAAAATGCCATCAACTATTGCAAGAGAAGATTCGGAAAAGCCTGGCGAAAGTGCAAGGTATACACTATGATCGCAGCACCAAGAGACGTACGTTCTCTCCGGGAGACGAAGTACTGATATTGCTGGCAGCAGAGAGTAACAAGCTACTAATGATCGAGATAGAGAGGACGTACTCCATAATTCGGCTGTAGGAGAGTGTGATTAAAAGATTGATGTAGACGGCAAGTAAAGATCTACAACGTCAATCTACTAAAGAGATTTGTTCAACGTCTGAATCACACGATCCAGTAGTCTTCTAACCGGAATGATGGAGAATGTATTTACAAGCCTATTCGTTCCGCATAGAAGCCATCAAGGGAAGCGAGAACAGAGAAACTGACTTTCTCAGTTGAGTGACGTAGGCGCCGTGGATATGAGTCGAAAGAAATGATCTGGCCGGGACGTATGTCCCAATCTATACGTGCTAGCGGAGTTGTGTTACGGGTACTGTCTGTGGGAGGAGCTACAACGGCGTCTTGAGACGATTGACTCACATAATAATGACTGGATAGGGCGTGGTTTGTATATGAGAGAACATTCCGTTAGTATGTGTGAGTGTGTGTGAGTTGAGTAGAGAGACGGATAGATGCGCTGAAGTTATTAGTTATTCTTTAAAATGAATTAATCGACTATTGAGTTTGAATATCTCTCCAGTGCCAGGTAATGTCACGATTCTAAATGGCAATCTGAAACATACTCGATGTGTGCCAACTTTTCATTCGCGTGCAACATTGTCTTCTATCTACTTTTGTCTATAGTTGTGAGCAAAAACTTGCATTCGCCTTACTATTATTACTGTTAACCTGTTCATCGGGTTACAATTTATGCCAGACACTTCAGACTACAAAGCACTTTCTATTGATAATTGTTTAATTAAAAAGAATTATTTGCACACTTTGTGAGAGTCAAGTCATATAAAAAGAGATAAAACGTAACCAGGTTACCTTAACTTAATTAAGAAATGAAAAGCACTAACGTGGTAAACCCTCGGCTGCTAGCTTATATATGTTACGGAACATGCAGGTGTTGCACACATACTGGCAACTGCTTAGTAACAGAAAGGGTGTGATAAGGAAGCTGGACACAATGACCGGCACGTAGGATTGTCGACATCTAGCAAGCGAATTAACACTAACGATTACGATGCGCTGCATTCAAATTCGACGTCCCTTCGTCTGTCCGTCATTCTGTCCACATTACGTATTACTCTTCGGGTTAATAATATTTACGTTCAATTATCTCATTTGTGCAAATATTAATGTATCCAAACTACTCACCTGAGCACCAGGAGGTCCAGCAGGACCAGATTCTCCGCTGTCTCCCTGCAATAACGACGTCTAATGTTGCAATATCAATATCTGTCTAAAAAAGAAATTACTTTGGGACCGTCTGCTTCCAATCCGCCTTTGTAACTCTTGAAGTATAAGCACCAAGCACACATGAGCGAGTCCACGCAATAGAATGCATTGAAACATTAGTAAACTCACTCTTAACCCCCGTATTCAAGGAAGATCGTATTCACCCTTAGAAATCACAAAATTCGTAAGCAATACGTAACTACATTTGCAACAGTTCTCTCTTTTATATTACTCTTTTGCAACGTGTATTACCTTTTCCCTTTTCTCTCCAATGCAACTCTGGATTGATGCATCTCCTGTCTGGTCGCTGTTGCTAACTGTTTGCTGAGCTAGAGCACAAACTACAAGCATGAACTTGAGCATGCTGTTCTTTGTGAACAAAGAAGAACAATGAACAAATAGTTCCCGTCTGCTACGAATGAATCGAATTGACTGAGAGGCGGAACACAAATCTGCGTCATCCAATCACAGGATAGAAGATTTGTACAGTGCAAATATTATAATATCGCTACAGACAAATGTATGGCATGTTCTATTGTTCAATCAAATGTGTTAGGATACATATCGTTGCTAAATTATGCTGCTCGCAGTATGACACTCAAGTGGGAGGATTTTCAACTACTGGCAATCAAATGGCAATTGAAGGCTCAGCTAATGCTTACTGCAATGCAGCACATGATGTTGCAGCAAGTTGTTGTAAATGACACTAGCATTTATCAACGGACACACCCAAAACGTGACTGTCCACGGAACGAACACTGTAAATATGTACTGTTGTGTGATTATATGTCTGTTATATAAAATAAACTTTTGATTCTTACAAACAATGTTTTATACACACAAACATTAGAAGCTGAAAACTTCATAAAAGAATAGGGTCATATTATCACATCATGTGGTTGACAGTGAACTAGCAAGGAAATAGGAGGGCTTGTCACTTACGACTTCATAGTGTTGCCAGACTTGTTGGAAAGTTCATTTTATGAAGCGTTCAATAATATTTTATCTTTAATCAAAATATTGAAAATTTTTGTAGTCAGAGATCCATGCATGTTGGCATGCAACTACAGTAAGAAACAGTGACAGTAATCGAGAAGGATACATCTTATAGTCACAGCTATTTACCGCAACTCAGAGCGAGTCACGGTGAACAAACCTGTGGACATATAAACGAGAGCGAGCTACATTCTAATCATCAGTTTCCGCGTGTGATTTGCATGTACATGTTCCCTCCTAAGGCATACACAAACAACTATCGATAAACCCAAGACTACACTATGTCCATACACACTAGATCATTTCTAAGTACAAATTTATCACTGCAGCTAAAATAATAAACAATTTATTGAATGATGTACATGCATATTTTCTTTCTCTTAAATTGATCCTGCAGATTCATACTATTTCATTCAAAGTCCACGTTATGACAACTTGATTAAGAGAACCGTCTGTTTTAGAGATTTGTCGTCGTGTATGATTCGTACTTTGTCTCGGCCTTCCAGACCCATCTGAGGCTAATTTTACTAAATTCGTACAAGATCTAGTCGCCGAGTCGTCGAGCTGGTGGTCTAGCCTGGTGTTGCAGTGACTCTAGAGCATGAACGCCTTGGCTTAAATTAAGTACTAAAGAAAAAACATGATTACTAATAGTAGAACAGAGTGAGAAACTTGCGTGTCAGGACCGTTTGGTGCATTTTAATATCAACTAAAAACATGAACTTGCGCTTCTTTCGTGGAAAAGCCGCGAGTGTCAATCTCGAGTCAGACAGATCTGTTGTCTTCTGCGAGTATGCGCTCGACCTCCACGAACCATCAATAAAGAAAGTAAGAGAATGGATAGAGAAAAGTTTGAATATTGAGAAAATCCTTACGTTTGGGATCGCCATCGACACTTGTACTCTTCTACAACATCTATGTCTAGCTTACACGAGCAACGGACAGCTAGCGGTTGACTTACGTTTGAGGAAAGAGAGTTGGAAACAATTTGTTCTGTGTGATAACAACGAGCCTCTTACAGTGACCATTCAGAATGAATCTCAAATATGCTGGTTGACGGAGAGTGGAAGCATTGGAATGGTAACAAGTCTATCTATTCTATCACAAAACGACAAACAGTTTACAATACTCACTACAACCCTTGAAGACATCAAAATTGTCTGAAATGTCATCGCTGTGGCTACCAGATGTAACAATTTCTGGTCACTGTCAGTCTCACAGAGCAATAATGTGTTTTAATTCACGTGATAAGGAGCAAAACTCTAAGGCATTTGACTTGCTTGCTAATCTGGGAAAACTCGATTTAGTCGACAACAAATCGATAGAAACTTTGTTTCCAATGGGGTATGAATCCATGTTTTTTGGCAATGCAATTGGTGTTAATGCAAGGCAAGAAGGTGATGCTGGGGGCAACCACAGACAATCGGTTGTCAGTATTTTGTAACCAAGCGATAGTCAAGTCGTGTAGCGTTCCAATAATCGTACAATCAATTACAACAGCAGTATTCAACAAGAATACTATTGCTCTATTGCAATCGATTGATTCCTGTACGTATGGCAACTACAGTAGGGTGGTCACGTGGTTATTCGGGAATTTCACTCACAAAGGACACCAACTGTTAATATTGTTTATGTCGAACTCTGTGGAACATGGATTTATGTTGACAGATTTTGAGTGTTGCTATTTACTTCAAAATTTTACTGACAGCTGTGCAGATGAAACGTCTGAGAATGCCGATCAAGAGGATACTAGTTGCCCAACCCGGCTGATTCAAGTACTCGAAGCTTTGCAAAATAGATTGGTAACAGCCAAAGTACAGCTTGTTGACAAGATGATGCTTTTTGCAACAAGAAACGTCTTTTGCAAGGGGCCGCAATGCAACTCCCCAGACTCGCCACTGATTGTGGAAATGAGTCGACATTAAAATGGTTTACTGACTCATCGTAAGTCAAACTGATTGATGAAGATGATAAACGATCTAGTAAGAAAGATGACTACCACAGCAATGCAAGCAAAGGGTTGCCTTTGATAGTTGTCAGTGAGTTTCAGCGAATTGTGTATAACAAGTGGGTGTTAGCAATAGACGTGAAAATCGTCTCCAAGTATGATATCGATAACTTTGCTTTTGATCTCGTTTCTCTTGTTAGTAGTGATGATACATCATCACATTTTCGATCCAAATCTTATGTGAATTTGAAATCATCAGCGGAAGACAAAAGTCCTGACTAGTTGGAGTCTGTGTCTGAATCATCACCAAAACGAAAACGACTTGACGTTGTAAAGTTTGAAACCAAAAATAGTGCTTCAAGCATAGGTTTGTGTTCTGGTCGTCAAGCTACATTACTGGCTGTAACAGATTGTCGAACATTTAAGAGCACGTCAAAAATGATTGCAACTGTGTGTGTAAGCTTTAGGATTGTGGACACTTCCAACGCATCAGTTTGTAGCTCACAACAAAGACAGTCAGAAACTTTGATGTTGCACGATCAGTTTGTGTTGTCTCTACATCAGCTTGTTGATAATGCCTTTACTCTCAAGACAACTGCTGATCCTAGGGAGTGTTGTAGTTGCAAACATGCTGAGCAAGATCGTTTGTCTTTTCATGCAGTAGCATTGACTTGCTCGCTGACTGTTCGAGTTGCCGCCAGTTGTGTAGTCCATCAAGTAGTGCAGTCTTTCTGTAGAGAATTTGGATTGGATGTTCAGGCGCGGATCCAGGGTGGTGCCTGGGTTGCCCAGGCACCAACCTAGATTTGGCCACGTGGTGGAGCACATGTAGGCACGTACTTTAACGCGCGCGTGACCTGGTGGCCTTCCTTCGGAGAACCGTGTTGAGCGTTCCTCGATGTCTAAGCGACAAGCTGCACTAACTTCTTTTAGGTTTGTGTACCTGGCAGTTGTAGTACTGTAGTACCCCACAACCCGCAAAGTGTCGATCTTGTTACTGCTGGAAGGGACCTACCGGCTGCTGGAATGGATCCTGGTCCTTCAACATCAGCTGGACCAATTGATTTGCGTGTCACTGCATTGAAATTCAGCGACTTTTCATCCCCCACATTACCTTGAACAGGTTTTGAAGTTTGCTAGGCAGTTGTCTGAGCAGGAGATGTGAGCTAGCTACGCTTTTAGCTGTTATTGTCATTAGCTAGCTACCTATTATACTAGTTATAATTTAAATTTTTACAATCATGGACTAACTTATAATATTTGGTTAAAAGTTCTACAACTGTATATAGTCAACTAGACTTCCATGGTTTAAATTGCACGTTTGACGTGATTCACTTATATAATATATAAGTATATTGCAGGTATGCAGTTATTTCCAATGTATACAAACCAGAACCAGACTTTGTGTTCCCCACCCACGAGAACTTTGGAAAAGAAAAGCTTTTATCTTATGGCCGGATCCACTGCGATGTGGACGGCAGAGGCACAGGGATACCGTTCAAGCTGAAAATGCAAAGGAGTACTAATAGAGATCAATTACTATCCCTTTTTTGAATGATCTTTTAACTCAAAGGGAGGAGCGATTCAGTAGCGACCACCAACGCGTTGGTCTTGGCCTATCCTATTCCCTGATCACTAGTGTTATGAAGAACACCCGACAGTACTACAGTAGTCAGAGAATATAAATCAATTGCCAAAACTTTCCCATGATAACATACTCTCATCACAGAATCTAAATATAGAATCTTTATGCTGGGGAGTGAGGTGGAACAACCACAAGGGTGAAGTGCCAAACAAACCAGCCGACATTCTTCTCCAGTGTGAAAAAAACTACTTTCCCAACACATTCAAACTGTTGAGGATTGTTTGCACCCTTCCAGTTACCACCTGCTCTTGTAAGCGGAGCATCAGTGGCTTCAAGCGGCTGAAAACATATTTAAGGTCAACAATGAGCCAAACACGACTGAATGGCCTGTCACTGATGCACTTCCACTATGGTATGTCTATTGACTATGAGGCTGTGCTGTCTGCCTTCGCAAGAAAGCACCCGAGAAGAATGACAATGTTAGATGTTTTAGACAGCGATAGTAACTGATGTTTTACTTAAATTTGTCATATTCAGTATTGCATATATATATGCATGCCCTTATACCCGCTAAGCCTAGGCTGGCACCACCCAAATTGAATTTCTGGATCTGCCACTGATGTTGGTGGCAGTCACATGATGTTGGTGGCAGTCACACAGTAAGAATAAGTAATATGTTCAAACTTGCCAATTTAACTGCGAAGCAATATGATATACTGATCAAAATTGGGACGGTTGATGACAAGTCACATTCATTTCCAATTCACGTCTTACATCATTCTGCGACAGAGCTTTCTTGGTTCTTGTGCTATTTGTGTCGCAGTCTGCCTCCTGATGCTGTTGTTTATGGTTCAACCCATGACAGGTGCCATGTAGGGAACTTGTTACCGATAGAGGAGGAAACACAAAGATTAACTGACTTTTTTGCAACATGCAATAATTGACTCGAGAGGTAGTGGTAATGTGTCTCTTCGATGTTATTTGGGTGGCTACAAAGTTTAGTGGTCTAAGAAAATTATCCAACTTTTGAGTTGTGTTTACAGTACAAGTACAAGTTATATCGATTGCCTACTTGTGGTATAGTCTCGGTACTGCTAGACTTATGTATCGTATAGGTATGTTTACGTGAAGAATGGCAGGGAGATGACATGCTCAGACAGTTGTCAGTACATTTGATGGCTATTTCATATTCAACTCTAATTATGATTTTATGTAACACAGTCATTTGCATGCTTTGCAACTATAGGTATACTTAATTAATCTAAAAGCAAATTATATCAATTTTAATTAATATTTATTGTGAACGTTTTAATACAAAATTATTGTTATTATTATGTGCAAACATTTCTTAGCTGTTGTCCTGTTTGCTCTGTGCCAGTGTGGAAACTAACGGTAGGACATGGACAATGTCCCACCAAATGTGTTGTTTGTCCGACCAAATACTGCACCAGTGTTGGGACTTGTTTGGACAAACAGCCATTAGTATGCATATATGATAGTGTAAACCTTGTCTGTTAGCACGTGATGGCCTTGCCAATTGTGTAACTGTTAATTTCATGAACTTAGGTGCCTCCTAGCATGCTTTATCCAAAGAAAAACTCAGCTGGCATTAACGCCATTCTTCACTTGAAAGTTGGTTATCAAAAATTACGTGCAAAACGGCTGGAGTAGGGGAGGCACTTAATTAGACATGTAACACCATACAAGACTGTCCTACCAAGGCTCAGTCTGACCGAGCCAAAATAATTCCTAATTTTTCACACTGTGTGCCGCACATACGTTGGTGGTATACTCTGTACATTACACATAAATGTTGGGTGATAGGGTCCTATAGCATTACTGTGTTTGGTAACAAACTTTTCCACTAAGTCAAGTGTGTTGCAATCTTTTGTTCTATGAGATGCATGCAGAGTATGCTGTAAGATCAACGGGTTTATATAACAGGTTGTATCTATGAATATCCTACATCAAGCTTCCTAATATATTCTATCATCAACAGCTGTGCTTCATATCCATAATACAGGTATTTGAATAACTGTATCACAATAATCTAAACTGCTACACAACTGTAACGTGGTGCGTCCGTATTCTAGGCGTACACGTTAAGAAGTCTCTATTACAATCAACACACTACGTTTATATAGTACGCTAATTGGGTTACCCCATACATCCCTTTTTCTTTATGGAAAAAAAAGGAAAAAAAACATACTACCATGCATGCTAAGTGTCTATTTACCGCATACATAGTCTCTTAGATACTTTGGCCTTGTTACTGCTCTGCCAGATCGTGTGGTAGATGTTGCAGTCTCTCTTGCTTGTTCTCTTCCTGATTCGTTTGCCTGTGCTTGTGGTGGTACTGTCTTCTTTGTAACAGGTGTAGGGATAGATGTTTGTTTCTTCTGTCTTGGTTGTGGTATCATCTCGACTGGGGGATCATCCATACCTGCTGAAGGCTTGAATTCCTCCTTGGTCTTTCGTAGCTGCACTCTGTTTCTTCTATAGATAGTTCCTCCAGGGGTGATAACCAAATATGATCTGTTTGGTAGCACTTTTTCTATTTTGGCTGGTTTCCAAACTGTGTCTCTACCTGTTGGTTGAATTCGAACCACATCATTTGTTTTCAGCTCCGGTAGGTCTCTGGCTTTCATGTTGTAATATTTTGCTTGCCTTTTCTTCCGTTCCATTATGTTGTGATGTTCCTCCATTTTCTCTGGTAAAAATTGTTCTATTGTTGGCAACAGAGTTCTTGTTTTTCTGTTCATTAACCTTTGTGCAGGCCTTGTATTTAGTCCTTCAGCTGGCGTGTTTCTGAACTCAAGAATTGCTAGCCATGGATCTGTTCCCGCTTGTAGAGCTTTTTTCATAAGTCGTTTTGCTGTCTTTACACTGTTTTCTGCTTTGCCATTGGATTGATGATGATGTGGACTACTAGTCTCATGCTGTATCTCCACTGCTTCGTGAATGATCGAAATTCTCTTGATGTGAATTGTGTACCGTTGTCAGAAATGAGAACTTCCGGTATGCCATATCGAGAGAAGTGTTGTTTCATTTTCCTGATGACATCATCTGAAGTTGTTGCTTGTAGTCTGTCAATCTCCCAGAAATTACTGTAGTAGTCAGTAACTATGAGATAATCACGGCCCTTGAATTTGAATAGATCTGCTCCTACTTTTGCCCATGGTCTTGGAGGTACCTCGTGTGCTAACAAAGGTTCCTTCTGTTGCTTGTTGTCATAGTCTCGACATATGGAGCATTTCTGTACATGATTTCTAATATGGCTTGTCATACCCGGCCAATAGAGTGCTTCTCTGGCTCTTCTAATGCAAGCATTTGCTCCCATGTGTGAACTATGTATTCGTTCTAGAGCAAATTTTCGAGCTGCTTGTGGCACCACTAGTGTATTTCCTTTCAAAACCATTCCTTGCTGCACGGTCAATTCATTCCGAATGTCATAATATGGTGTAATGTATGATGGAAGACCGTACTTCGTGTCTGGCCATCCTTGTATGATGTATTGCTGTAGTTCTTGTAAGCTCTGATCTTCTTGAGTAGCATTTTGAATGGTTTGTAGTGTAGTGCTTGCCACCAGCAAGTGATTGATCATGTTGACCTGCTCCAATTCTTTCTCCCAATCACTTTGCTGCTGCATGCTCTCTGTCTTGTTTGCATCTACATCATATGCTAGGTATGCTCGCGACAAAGTGTCTGCCAGATATAACTCTTTACCTGGACGATATTGAATGTCAATTCAATACTTCTGTAATCGCATAAGCATTCTCTGCAAACGCTTTGGCGCAGATTGCAATGGTTTCTTGTGTATGGTAACAAGAGGCTTGTGATCCGATTCAATTGTAATGTCGCGTCCATAGGTGTAGGTATGAAATTTCTCCATAGCATATACAATTGCCAACATTTCCTTCTCAATCTGAGCGTACTGCTTCTCAGTTTCAGTCAACGCTCTGCTTGCATATGCTATTGGACCTCTATTTGCATAAGCACAGCACCCAGTCCTGTCTGAGAGGCGTCACATTGGATTGTAGTTGGCAACTTTCCATCAAAGTATTGTAAGACAGGTGCCTGTGTGACTGCTGCTTTAATCTTGTCAAAAGCTTGCTGATGCTCTTCATTCCATTGCAACTAAATGCATTGTTTCGTTAGTTGTCTCAATGGTTCACATAGGTCCGAGAGGTGACCTAAGAATCGTGATAAATAGCCAGTCATTCCAATGAAACGACGTATTCCTGCAACATTTGTAGGCCTTGGCATCTTTTGGATCGCTTCTATTTTTGCGGAATCTGACAGTAGCCCATCTGACGAGAGTACATGTCCCATGTATTTCACCTTCTGTGTTGCTATTTGACATTTCTCTCCATTGAGCTTGATGCCTTTCTCCTGACATCTATCCAGTAACGCTGTCAAATTCTTGTCATGATCCTCTCTAGCAATAGCTTCTGTAGATCCCTTGCCAATTATCAAAAGGTCATCTGCTACTGTATACACACCTCGAATTCCTTGAATAGCTGCATTCAATCGCTCCTGGAATATCTCTGGTGCTGTAGATACGCCAAATGGTAGCCTCTTCCAACAATATTTTCCAAAGGGTGTACCAAATGCGGTAAGCTTACTACTTTGATCATCAAGACTTACATGCCAGAATCCATTCCTCACGTCTAGCACACTGAATATTCGTGCTTCTGCTAGTTCTGGTAACAGGTGTTCTAGGGTAGGCATGAGATATTGACTTCGAATGAGAGCTCTGTTGAGAGGTTTAGGATCGATGCATACTCTAATCTTGCCATTTGGTTTCTTTACCGTGACTAGACTGGAAATCCAATCTGTCGGCTGCTCTTCTTTTGCTATAACTCCCATTTCTTCCATTCGTTGTAGCTCCTTCTGCAGCTGCTCTTTGATAGCTATAGGCACTCTCCTAACTGGTTGTTTTGTAGGCATGATGGTCTCATCCACCATCAGATGTACCTTGCCTGCTAATCGTCCCAGTTCTCCTTGGAAGACCAATGGATATTTCTGCATCACACTCTCTTTTGTCATTGGTTTCGTCTTGTGCCTTTGTTGTTTTTGCTGAGTGGTGATGGCTTGCACATTCTCCATATTCAGCTGTATAAGGCCCATTTCTTGCGCTGAGGAAGCTCCAATAATCGACTCTGTTCGAGCGTCGTCAACAACCACAAATTTGCTGCGAAAAACATTCCCATTCTTTGGATTTCTCACTTCTAATGTGCATCTGCCCAGAGGCTTGATCCTGCTTCCGTCATACAGCGTTAACACTTGCTTTGTTTGCTCTAAACGCGTTGCTATGGGCATATCCTGTCGCCTAATGACGTTACACGTGGCACCTGTGTCAATTTGAAACTTGATCTGCCGTCGTTTGACACGTAGGTTAGCATACAATCTGTTCGGATATGTTGTAGCGGAGTCGTTTAGCACATTGACTGACTCATCATCGTCTGGAGTCAACGTCAAACTCACCAATCTGTCATTTCCGTATTCTGGACTATCTGTGTCACTGCTTGACATATCACCTTCGACAAGGTGTAGCTTCGCTATGCTCTTTTTCTTGGTCGTCGCTGTTGCTTTCGACTTTTCACATGTGAGTAAAATGATTCATCTTGTGGCACGCTTGACATTGTTTCCCAAATGCCTTGCAGTATTGTCGTCCACGCCTGTGACATTTACCACAATATTTGCATACTTTCTCACCTTCGCTCGTCTTGCTTCGCGTTGTTCCTCGGCTTGCATTGCTGCTTGGCCATCTCTGCGCTCGCACGGCCATCGCATGCACTGTATCATGTGCAGACATATCTTTCATCTGCAATGCTGTAGTTTCACTCGCTCTGCATATTGAAATACACTCAGACAGTGTCAGTTCCCTCTTCTGTAGGAGTTGCTTCCGGAGGGCGTCATCTCTCACTCCTACTACTATTCGATCTCTCAATAGAGCGTCGTGCATAGTACCAAACTGACATGTCTTGGCTAATTCTATGAGGTTAGTCAAAAAGTTATCGAATGACTCACCGTCTTGCTGTGTTTTGCCATTGAATCGAAACCGTTCATAGATAACATTGGTTTCTCCCAGACAGTACTTTTGCATCTTGTCTAGCACTCGGTCAAGATCTCCTTTCTCTGCTTCGTAAGCAAAAGGTAGTGCATTGTAAATCCGGAGAGCTTCGTAGCCAATGCATGTTGTAAATGTTGCCACTCGGTGCTCTTTCCTTTCCGGCTGTCTGAGATTCGTAAGAACTTCGTAAGAGTCCCATATCTGGCGAAACTCTCTCCAGTTTTGCGACAGATTTCCTCTTACCACCAGCGGTCGAGGTAGAGGGATTCGGCTTTGCAGGCTAACCGGTCGAACTGCCTCCGCTTGTGCTGCTTCTTCTGCAACTGGAGCGTCCGGTTGTTCAGCCATCCTTTACACTGCTGCTAGAATAGCGTGTGTAGCGTGACGGTGTCGCTGTCCCACTCACTGTCACCATGTAACGTGGTGCGTCCGTATTCTAGGCGTACACGTTAAGAAGTCTCTATTACAATCAACACACTACGTTTATATAGTACGCTAATTGGGTTACCCCATACACAACTAACAAATCTGCATCAGAAATCCACAAAAATTGCTAATATTCTATGCAATACAAGACCCGTTCAATTGACATTGCCCTGTTTACCATAGCCAAATTCTGCAGTTGCTTTCCGTTTCATAACAAAAACATCACTGCGCATCCACTGACTACACCATCCGTAAGCATGGCAATAGCAAGACCTGCCATCGAGCCAGCAGAATATCCAGACGATGACCACTTTCCACTAATGTGAGGTGAAGATGACGAAGATGGTGATGATGGAGTGGCATTTACATCTTTTGTTGGCATGACCGCAGTAGAAGCTTTAGTTAGAGAAGCAGGGGTAAGACATTGAGATGGTGACGAATGTTGTGGAGATTGAAAGGTGGTAGTGACACTTCCCCTTACACTTGAGTACGATAATGACTTATTCACTGAAACTTTAAGTTGACCACTCACAATAGTTTAATTCAGATTGTCTAAAGCATCATCCAGTGTTGCTCCCATTGATATATAAGGTGTGATACTTGTATTTCTCACAAGTCCCAAGAGCAGTGCATGAACAACAATATGGTCACAAGTTGATGTTATCATCTAGATCATGGAAACATAGTAATATGTACTAGTGATACATGACCAGCTGTGAATTAAAGGGTTCCCAGATATATTCATATTTTACGAGATATGTTCCCAGATTGCTGCTAGCGAGTGGGGTGAGGTGCGTGCGTGCGTGTGTGTGTGTGTGTGTGTGTTTGCTTACGGTTTGCGGTGTTTGTACACGTGTGTGTGTGTGTGTGTGCATGTGTGTGTGTGTGTGTGTGTGTGTGTGTGTGTGTGTGTGTGTGTGTGTGTGTGTGTGTGTGTTTGCTTACGGTTTGCGGTGTTTGTACACGTGTGTGTGTGTGTGTGTGCATGTGTGATGCTGTAGCTCAATTGGTTAGAGAGTGCATTTGGAGAATGAAAACATCCGGGACCTTGCCGGGTTGCAGGTTCAAGTCACAGTGATGGCCAGCTATGGCATAATTTCCTTAAGCAAGAAACTTACACACAATTGCTTCTCTCGACACAGGAGTACAAATGAGTACCTGGTCATTGACTGGGGTTGACAAGACCGCTGACTTGGCAGTAACATCATGCAGCAGCCGGCTACGTGTGGGCCCTAGTGTCCAGTGCCAGAGATGCTCCATTGTCAGTGCCCTTGGATGACTCTGGCCAAACTCCAGGTGGATTGTAGCGCTGGCCCCAAGACACCACGTAGCGCATGGAGGCCCTGTCTATACAGGCAGGAGAGCTATCTCCGCAACTGACCTCCAGGTCGACGACGAAAGACGTGGAGGACTTAACATTGGTCCATTTGTCCATCTTTTGTGCATGTGTGCGCGATTAAAGAGCGGCATGGTTCCCTGTCTACATAAGGCAGTTTAGTATTTCGCAGTTGAATTAATGGGTGCATGTTAGAGAAAGATTCAGTTGATAAATGGAAAATTGTGCGCACACGAAAAGGTATCTTCATTTTACAAAATTTCTCTGGTAGATTCAATAAGTGCGATATTAGCATACTGGCGTTCCAAGTATATATTTTAATTCTAACATACCTAAAATATGCGCTTTTCAACAGCGGAGACGCATATACATTTTAGCATGAAACGTTTAGATATTACAAATATCTAACATATACAATCTATCTCTAGGTCACAAGTACAGTACGTGATCGAAATAATATTTGTAGTTTAATCAGACATATGTCCATTCAAAATTAGATTGGATGGAATATATTCTAAAAATATTTCTGTAAATACAACTATCTCACACTTGTTTCTTCTAGGTAACCGACGAGCCAGAGACTGTTCTGACGTTTTTTCTAACATTTATTAAAACAAGTCCTAATACCAAAAATTCAGAATGAACTGTTTTAATCCATGTCAAAAAGTACCCTGTTTTAAAGTTTAAACTTGTCGATTAGACTAATATAAATAATATAGACATCCTTCTTATAAGGAACATTGTGTTGATGATCAGTACCTATGTAGAGTCCAGAATCTTTTTTACTTTCCTAATTTGCGGCCAGACCTAGCTGCTACGCTAGCGTCATTGTCCTACTGGATAGCTACTAGGTAGAGCATTTTACGTCGGCATCTTTCGTAACGTTGCTGCTGTAGAAATTGAAATCTGATCGCACCTAATCTCGTTCACAGAGTACCTTAACTTAACCTCGACTTTCCAGACCCGTGTAGCGCCGATTTATATGCCTGGGATGGTACCTCTTCTTCTCAGTATATTGCGGTTGGTCCTACAACCAGCATCAGTGTTCAGTTTTATGAATGCATACCTTTCTAATTACGGATGTAATACAAGAACGACGAAGACATGTTGCGCTAGAATTAACATCGTGTTGCATCTCGCAGTACGGGTACTTTTATGTTTGCTGTAGCTACGGTTTTGTCTAGTAGACGTGATCATGAAGTCGTTGAGCATGCATATGCAGCTGGTTAGTGTAGATGTCAAAACATCAGTTCGTAAATTAGAACAGACGGCTCTAGATCTGCTACTAGAAGGTGTCGTTAATGACGTTGACAGGTGAAGAATACAAACCACAAACGGGTAGGGATGTGATTATACGTGAAGAGTGCACTACAACTCGCCGTTTGTGTACAGTACTCTTGATAGACAGCAGATCACTACCACGCCATACATGTGTGATGTAGCAGACCGTTTGACAGTTAGAGTTACTAATTAGATTAGTATTGTATTTAGGAGAGACATTGAAAGAATAGATTGTCTTCTTAGTCAAGTGTCTGTTGTAGACGGTCGTGCGGTCGTAGATCGCGTTTTTCAGTCGAATTGGATCCTCTCTGCAAGGTATCCAGTAGCGTGTGCGCAGGTGTGATCGGGTATGGTTCTTGGACAGTCTATATACAGGAACGACGACGCGTAAAGTTCTTGCATTTGATGATGAGGAGCGGGAAATCGTGCAATATATCGCAACAGAATTCGAACAGATCGTTTCGTGCATCAGTCCTCGGTTAAGGTTGTCGATTTGTAATGTGAGAATGCACTTGTGTACGTGTGAGTGCTGAGCCCTACGTAGGAAAGCGGCATCATAGCAGACGTCGGTGCAGTTGATCAGCCAGGTCAAGCAGCATTGGTGCCTGGGCAGGGTATGCGAATTCTGGCAGTCACAGAGAAGTTTGCAGACGGAGACATTGAGTGATGGCTGGAGCGCTTTGCTTTGTGTGCGGCTGCTAATAGCTGGAATGCGGATGCCAAAGCGAAGGTTCTCCCAACGAACTTGAACGGAAAGGCATATGCAGTCTACAGTCGACTGACGGAGAACAGAAGACTTCGTACGATGTGCTAGCTACGGCGTTGAAAGAACCTCTTCTGCCTTGAACAGAAGAACGATGTCGGTTAGCGAGAAGGCCGTTCTCAGAGAGATCGTTACGTGATGGGGAAGCGCTTGAAGTGTATGAGACAGAACTAGAAGATCTACTGGATAGTGCTATGCATATGCCTGGGCTGGGAAAAGATATGAAAGAACAACAGCTCATTCATCGCTTTGTTGAAGGTCTGCTCGTGCCCGCCAGGTATCAGCTGGGTTTACACCCGCAAGAGACATTCCAAGGTACAATTATTGGAACTCGTGAATTGATGTTGTTGAATGATCGGCAGCAGCAGCGCGGCTGTCACAAGTTTGTTAGTGTTAGTGCGGCTCGTGCAGATAGAGAAACAAGTGTCATCGAGAATCTGAAAGAGAGATTGAACGAGATGAAAAGGCGCTAAGTACTGTAGCAATGGGTTTGAGAAGTTATAATAAGCAGTCAAGATCGGGTCATTTGTCTGTGACGCAAGATGTTAATCACACTAGCGCTGGACGAGCACTTCGATGGTTCTTGTGCACCGAGCAGGGACATGTGAAAAGAAATTGCTTACAGAGAAGTATGCAGAAGCGTGTAGGTCATTGCTTCAGGTGTAATCAGATGAGTCATTTAATGGGAGATTGTGCAATAATTCAGCAGACAGAGCCCCAAATGACCACAAAGACACAGCAACAGTACATATTGCACCGTCTAGGCAACACGAAAGGCTCCAAAATGAGCGTAATACGGATACATATGAGCGAAGACAGTATAGACAAACTTCATATAGATCCTGTCTCCTTTGCTGACCATTGTTAGAAGACCAGAATAACGAGTGTAATCTTGATAACTATTAGGTGATGCAACGTACTGGAATGTACGATCAACATATTGACTGTTCAAGTAGATGTAGAATCCAGAATTCTTTTGTCCCGACTGTGGATCAAAATATATCTTTCCGTAGATATAGTAAAGTCCATCTTTCGGCACGGTAATGTATCCGTTACTGTATGTCATTCCACCTCTCAGAATAGGAGAATACCACTGACCGCTACCAGTATACCAGTCCGTAATAATACTGCCTGATTGCAATCAAAAACTCCAAAATACATTAGTTTAATATATTTTTAAATTGTAGAAGAACAAGAACTTTACCACCACTTTTTGTGCCATGATTATTATTCCCGTGTAAATGAGCAGCAGGTTGATCGTTACTTGCCTGCAATGCAACATTATTATATGAAAGTGGGTAAACAGAAAATTTGTATGATTGCATACCAAAGACTGCAAAGTGAGTTTCATGTTAGATACCTAGCAACACACAACGTCAGCTACATTGACCAACTATACGGGTAGTAATTAAAGCTGGCTTTACATCGTCGATCACTGTGTTTACACCGTCGTTTCACAACCATTAACCTTAATTGTGGCTAAAAATTACGAATTAAACATATACCCTTTTTAAACTGGGGTTACAAGAATAATCTATCTAGAATCGTAAAAGCGATGGTCGTTTCACGTGACCACAAAGTCCAGTCCGTAAGTATTTATTATATACGTAGTGGCAGAATTGCAGTAACGAGAGCTATCACATACGGCAAACAAACCCTCTCTACGCAATGTTACGTTATTCCCCTGTATAAATGTCTTAAGACGTGCACGGAAGTGATCTATTTTGCGTTAGCAGTTTTGATGTTGATTTCCATCAATATTTGGCAATCTCAAACATAAATTACTCTTTTCTGGTAAAATCTCTTTCCTAAACGTTTGGCAGATTTCCTGGCGGTTTATCCGTTCCCTGGGCGGTACAGCCAAATACGATGTAAAGCAAATACTGTTCGCTGATTGGACTAAATTCAGAATGCACGGCCGATCCAGAGTTTGACTGGAGGGAGTGCAAGCGACTACAAACTAGTATAACGTCATTAAAATTATGAAGTCACAACTTCGCGGCGTAACTCGGCATTCAGACTAGTATAATTATGAATCAGTTTGGACATACGTATTTTATATACTGTTATATTGCAAGTACTTTGGGCAAAGAATTTTATATTAAATTACAAGACAACATGCACAGCAGTACATAGGGAGCATGCAGTCAGCAGAAGGGCATTAATTAATTAATTAAGCTTAATAGCTACTATGTCTCATAATATATATATGCAAAAATATTCAGTTCATTCGTTTCAACACACGCCCATTTAGCAATAAAATATTTTAGACGTAACTTCGAGTGCTTTCTTCAGTAAGTTCATAAATAGCATCAGCGAGCAGCATTCGTCTGAGATTCCTCCGGGCAAAAGATTCAATCATCACGGTGTAGTCTAACTAAATGTCCTTGTGCACGAAAAAAGTATATAATCAGCTCGTTGAGCCTCGTACTGCTGCGAGGCTCAGTCTTGACATACGCGAGAGCTGAGTTACTTCTTTCAACACTTACTTTGGCCGCATAGTCAGAAAAGCCACAAGATTATACCTAGTGCCAGAGGAATTGAGCGCATTAATTTAGGGAGGCCGGCAAGTGCTGATTGTGCCCATGCCTGGATCCGCCACTGCCAGGTAGCTCACAAACCAGAAGTCCTTCTAGCCAACATTTTAAGTACGTTTTAATTTAATTCACGTGACTTTTACAAATTTCTGTTTCTAGCTAAAGCCAAAATAGTAAACTTTCGTTCTTCAAACCAAATTAGAATTTACAAAATTTATTGCACTAACGCAATTGAATGAAGTAAAGCCAATAATCAAATGCAAATACCATCTTTTTAAAATGCTGTGTTATTACCGATTAATTAAATTGTGACAGTCCGTCATGCTTGTACAAACTTGACAATGACCTACCTCTGTCTGTAGCGCCTTCACAGGACTAAAGTACTTTTCAAGCGTCTCCTGGTCTATCTAAAATAATTAAAACTTTTGAAATGTTAAATTTACTTAATAAATTCAATATAGTACTGGTTCTCCGGGAATTCCTTGTGGACCTCTCGGTCCTGTTATACCTGGTACCCCCTTCAGTCCCTATACATGCAAATAAATGTTGAGCATAAACCCAATGTTCAAAGTTAACAAGTTGCTACCTTTTCTCCTTTTGAGCCTCTTGGGCCAACTGGTCCCGTGTGACCGGCTGCCCCCTTGACCAAACAAACGGTACATAATAACACTTATAATTTAATGTTATATTCTATCTAATATCTTTGTTTCTCTAATGTAAGTATAACGTTACTTGAATATCTTGGTATAATTTTTTTAAAGATTTATATATAGAATCCAAATGTAAATTTTAAAAATTATTATTTAGTACTAAAATTTTAAATTCTAATTGATATTGTATTCTAATAGTAATTGTGTAATTCAGATCTCTCTATATCGATCGTAACTCACAGGATCTCCATCAGCTCCTTCAATACCTCTCGGCCCCATACTTCCCTTTTGTCCCTATTTAAAATTTACACATAAAATAAACAATTGCGGCCACATCGTTCAACAATGTATATTTATCTACCTTAACACCACTTGATCCTTTTGGTCCGGATGGGCCAACAGAACCTGTTGAACCCTTAAAATAAATAATTAATGTTCCGTAACCATGTTAATAACGGACATACATTAAATACTGAAACACTAAAGGTCTGCAATCAAACACGAAATGAATCAAACATTTCAGTTATGTTTCATAGTATATATAAAGATTGAAGATCTATCTACACGTATAAAATAATTTACATATTTAAATTTTTGTTAAGATTTACCTTGTTTGTACGTATTTTACATAAGAGCTCATTTTCAGTAAAGGGTTATCAATTAACTTGTATATTTTTTCTATCTTTGTTTGAAAATTTTATATTTGTTTTTCGTCTATATGCATGCATGTCTGCCTGTTCAACTTGTAATTTGAGTTACTTTTAAAAGTGAGAGGGTTGGATTATATTGCGTATGGGACGCGTCCACTACCATGAGATACCCGCCTAATTAGAGACCACTGTGTGAATCGACATTCTTTTACGCAGATATGTTTACAACTATATGCGCATGCATAAATCTATATATTCTTACACATAATGTGTCAGTCTATTCAACCTTGGCTACGTATCTATACTGCACTAAGCTTACTCGAAGTGCATATTTTAGTAAAGAACAGGAGTACATAGTCGAGTCTATAACAGTGGTCCTTCTTTAGGCAGTACTATTTACTAGTGGAGTCATTTTAACCCATAAACCATATTATGTCATGTTGCTCCCTTAGGCCTATCACTACTGTTACCAAGAATCTATCACTAAAATCCGAAAAAGTTTAGTTTGCTATCTCTAAATTAAAGGTGGATACTTATAGCGGTGAATGCTGTCATATCTAGCTTGTGCATCATAGCACTTCATTAATTGCACTGGCAGCTGATAAAAACTTTGTACTTATCTCGTAAAGTCACCTTTTTTGATTTCCGAGGCATAGGCAGAATGTTCTTATGACCAGTGGCGTAGGAAGAAGTTCACGAACGGGGGGCTGTACCGTGAATGTGATCATGAGTAGACAAAAACTGCTTCCCTTGCCAGACAGATTTGCAAAAGTCACCGGCACAGAAAATTTAAATCCCTACACTGAGCGAGGGGCTTGAGCCCATCATCCCTTCGCCTTCTACGCCCGTCTTATCACAGCGGAGTAGCCAGATCTAAATTTTTGGATGTCAAAATTATTATTTAAAGCTTTTAATATTGACTTATAAATGAGATCAATACTATAGCTTGATCACAGAACGCTATTATTGAATTTGCTAACTGTGTATGGGAACTATGACCAGGTTGATGGTACAGACTTATTAAAAAGTGAACTATGCCGGTATCTTAGCATGATCTCACGATATCTTTAATTAAAAGAGGAAATCAAACAAAGTGAACTTAATTTGTATGAGTAGATTTCACGATACATTGATTGGTGTACATTTGCCGCCTAACGTGTACACTGTACTACAAATTTGAAAAAACGCTGATATTTCGGATAATTTTCACATTCGATCTGCTCAATTTCCTTTGCTGCTGATTGGTCGAAAGTTACAATCTCGGATGTAAACTATAGAACGGCATCTGCAGCACATAGGTACTCTAAAAATTCCTTTTCGAGTATTAAAAAGAAAAACGATAAAGTGCAAAATTTTGCATGAAAGTCTGACAAAAAGTCACCTCTCGATACCGGCATCATTTACTCTATGGAAAATTGAAAAATATTGACAGTAAGTACGGCAGATTTTCGTGTATTCGTATTGCAGAAGCACTGCTCGTACTTGGTAAGGAAAGAGAATATTATATGGAATAGCTTATGTGTCAATTGATTTTTCTTTATGAGATCTATAAGTAGTGTATCTGGGCTCAAAAATGAAAGCACCTCGCGCACACAACTGGGTACGTACGGGTCTAGTCGATCGATACTAATAATTATTCTTCTATCGAAATCGGATAGAGGTGGCCGAAACGTGGAAGCCGAAACGTGAAAACAAGGTCGGAAACACATTTTATGCCTTATAGCTAACTAAAGTTAGTTGTATACTCGCAGATTCCAAAACAACAACAATTGTCGTTTTCAGATTTTCTTTGACTATCACCGGTTTTGCAGTAGGCGTAAACCTACTCACGTGCGCACGTGTTGGAGTACATTCGGGACTTTAATATAGCAATAAAAACTTCTTTGCTGTTGTGGGCTGCGGCAACAGTGTCGATGGTGACAGGGACATTACTCTCTGTTCGCGTTCGCTGTGATTCCGGAACTATGTAATGAAGCACCTGTGTTTGTTTGGAAACGTTTAACTAATTGCCTGCGACCTCCTAAGTGATTATAACATCAATAGCTTGTTTTTGCACGCATTGCAGTAGTATTGTATTACAACAAGACAGAAATTCAACAAGTTACAGCTCAAAATAAAGTCTTCTATCTTGTTTCTACACGTCATCACAATATTCGGTACTTGTTCCTGCAGGTCACTGAAGTTAAATCACTGAACCTCGCTCGCTCTCTGCCTAGATATAAAACTACCCATGCAAACCCATAAAAACCCCATTTCTTCAAGTGTTCATAGTGTTACTTGAAGTCTTACCACGGTAGACGTATTACATCTGCAGAAAAGTGTCTCATTGACAAGGTCAGACGGTTTATGGAGATGGAATGCAACTCCAAACAAAGAATAACTCTCACAAAAGTTACTGACCGTCTTTAAAGGGCAACTGGAATTAGTAAAACTCAGCTGTCCAAGATTAACTCAGAATCCAAGGCTACAAGCGGCAGCTTTAGAAGTCTCAAGAAGAGAAAGAGATATACAGTACCTCGCTTTGCAGTCAACGTGGATGATTTTGACAGAGGTGCTATTCGTCGTACTGTTCACAAAACGTATGAGCAAAAGGAGTATACTACATTAGACAAGCTTCTTGCTAAAGTCAGAGCCAATGAAATATTCCCTGGTGGTAGAACAACCCTGTTTTGTTGCTAAAGAAAATGGGGTTTAAGTACCATAAAATGGATGACAAAGTTTCCTTCTATGAGAGACGGGATATTATTCAACAACGCCACAAATATCTGAGCAAATACCGAGAAGAAGGCCGTCCAATAGCGTATTTCGATGAGACTTGGGCAAACTAGTCCATAGCCCCTCAACGCTTGCGGCTAGACGAAGAAGGAAAGGATGGATGGAAAAGACCTTCTGGGAAAGGCAGACGTCTTATTATACTTCATGCAGGCTCCAAGAACGGATGGACTCCAAACTGCGCTCTTGTGTTTCGTTCCAAAAACATACTGGAGATTATCATGATGAGATGAATGGAGAACATTTCTTGGATTGGTTTGAGAACAGGCTAATGCACAACGTTCCTGAAAGATCTGTTATCGTCTTAGACAACGCTCCTTATCACAATGTAGTGCTAGAGAAAGTCCCAACCAAATCCAGTACTAAGACCATGATGAAAGAGTGGCTCACAAGTAAAAACATTGCATTTGAAGACACAGATCTCAAGTCTGAAGGCAAACTTGTTTGCAAAGATCAGAGACGCCGCTCCCAAAAGGAAACTGTTTCACACGAATGCTCTGGCGCAACGACTTGGTCATATATTTCTTCAGTCTCCTGTTGCTCACTGTGAGCTAAAGCCGATTGAATTGGCTTGGTCAAAGGTCAAACGGTACTTGAAAGAGCAAAACCAAACCTTCAAGCTGGCCGACTTGGAAGAACTGGTACCTGCAGCGTTTCAGTCTGTGACTCCGGAGATGTGGAAATCGCACTGCAAACACGTAGAAAAATAAGAAGAAAATTTCTGGAAAAAAGACGGGATGCAGGAAGACCTCGTGGAGAGATTTATCATCGCAAATGAGATAGACGACGACGATGACGACTACGAAGTGACGGAATTTGATAGTGATGTTCCCTATCAAGACGAGGAAGAAGACATTGGCCAGCCAAGACCAGACAAACATGACCAAGCGTTGCTGAACGCAGACGAAGCTTTGAACTAGAGTAATTAATCTTAATGAGGTAATTGACGTGGCATCTGCTTTCATGACCACTTAGCTGTAATCATATCCTAACATAAAGTTTTGATAGACTAATGGTCTTTGATATGCAAAAACCTTATCCTCCCGGCTGCGTCTTAATTACATGATCGGTTTAGCGTCTAGAAGGAATCCGGGCTCTTGCGCTTGCCAATGATGCCAAGATCGTCGCTTACCGACGAAGGACACAGGAGTTATTGCGATTTTTTAAATGCGCAGTGAACGCGAACAGTGAGTAGTTTCGTTTGTTTGCCAGCGATTGTGATGGTCAAAGCCAAGAAATTTCAAAAACTGACGAAACGGTGAAGATGAGCGTTGATCACTGCCATAAACCTGAAACAAATCAGTTTGACGTACACACTCGTTTGTTCCGATCACTTCATAAGCTTCTGCAACGGAAGACAAAACAAATCCGAATTATGTTTCTAGTCAAAATCTTCGATATTCGTCAAATAAAATTCATTGACGACAGAACGGTACGAACGAGTGCATCAAAGGAATGCAAAGAGATTGCGATTAGAAGAAGACGACGAACCCGTTCTTCCACTTCTTTGCATTGCATGTGCAAGCGAAATTAACAGACGACATTGAGAATGGCAATGTGAGTGGTAACATGCATGCAGACCTACTAGAGTTGTCGTCTGAAGATGTTGACAGGCTAAAGAAGCCGTTGCACTGTCTTCGGGAACTCTGACAGATTATATGGCATTCCGATTTCAAAGCAGTCTGCCTTTAGAGAAAACATTTCATCCGGCGTGGATGCTGCGGCCACAAGTCGACGTTCTCGGACAACTCGCTGAGGGAATTTTCATAAAAGGTCTCGAAAATCAGTATACTGCAATTTAGCATTGTAGCGACGTCGGCTGTCGGAATCTAACAATCTGTCGTGATAAACGAGAATACTAGAGCCCGCGGAAATGTCCCGGCTGTCCTCGACGTGTGCGGTGGTCAGTCTAGCTCACGTGAGTGCAACTGGTCTATTAGCAATTTATGGAGATTGTACTATTTTAACCGCTCTATATATAAGGGGTTTCTCTTCTGCAGTATATAGCCAATGAATTGAGCCCCCGCTGTCTATAGACAAAGTTGCGCCTTATTAGACAAATGGAATCTTTAGTATACAGTCACAGAATTGATCGCCTACTGTCTATAGAGAAAGTTTCGCCCTGTTAGAAAAAATCTATTTTATTGTATAAGCACAGAATGGTCTAAAATCCGTTGCGAGATGTGCTTCGGCTCCAGCTCCTTTTCTGCTAGTTTCGACTACCATCCTTTCCAATAAAATGGACTCTTTTTGACCTTGGGCTACCATCTCCTCAAGGTTTGACTACCACCTCTCCAATACAAACGGCTATTTTTTCAAAGTCAAGCACATTCAGACGACTCGTTGCACTCCGACGACCCATCCCACTTCGACAGCCCGTCGCACTCCGATCGCTCGATAAAAACCCATCGCAATAATACAAGATATTTCTACCCTCGAGCCACCCACCCTCGGCGGCAATCTTGGAACGTTCAGTCAAATTTCTACAACCTATAGTAGTCGCAAAGCATTCGACCTCAAAATGGCAAAGATTTCTAGTCATATATATATTAGCGCTAGAGGGCCTTTTTCTGTAGTACTAGATATACGGCATCTGGGAACAGAGTTTGACACGTTTAACGCCGTGAAGAGCACAGCTTTCGGCTACAAGGCCACCGAGCAATACACTATCTTAAAGATTTGGATCTCCGCACCGTCGGCGAGCGTACACGGTTCGTCACGTCCTTCTACATAGCCTGTACAAGAACAACCTGGCGAGCGATATCGCAAAAATTGGACTATATACAAGTCGAGCACACAGACGCTCTTCAAACGAATCTGGAACCAGTATCCGACGTCTTCGTCGACGACCTCTTTGTATGGAGTCTGCATTACAAAGACACTAAAACCAGAGTCGGAGGGCCCGGATTCGACCACACGCGAACATAGCAGTACTTCCAAAGCGTCTACACGTTGATATTGTAGATATTTGTCCATAAGACGGGCAAGGACACTCCATGTATTGGAACACGAAACAACAGGTTTGCCGACGACGACAATGCGCTACGTGTGTACAACGGGAAGTATTCAAACACAATATCGACTGCGATCGTGGTATGCAAGATTGATGTAGCAGATATTCTGATCGAAGAGCTGTTGAGACGGCTTGCAGAGTTTCTGGAAAGACTACAACGCAACGGAATCGGGTTCTCCTCCATAGAGTGTACTCGAGACTTTTCTAGATGTCTGGATAGAAAAGCACTCCTAGACCACCACGTCTCCGAGCACGACTTATTACAACAGAAAGTACTGGAGACAACCCAAATAGGATTCTGGCGAACGACGAGAATGTGGGCAACAAAGGCCCTGTGTATCGCCATAAAAGGACAAGTTGTACAACACGTTTGCATGCCAGATCGAGTGTGCAAGCGTCCAAGAGAATTTGTGAACCACCGTGGCCAACTACTGCAAGTGCCACGACAAGAGGCTCGACGAGACGTTTGCCCACTCGGACGTACAAGCTCGTGGAATCAGTTGCGTCGAGGTGTCGTTGTACGGGATACAACCGGAGGAGGCGTGCTTGGAAACAGCAGATGAGGTTGTCTCGTACGTACATTCTTTGCCGACGGGTGATCCACTGTTCTGGGCGTACCCTCTGTGCGAACAATGTATAAGGCGCCAGCGTCGGAAATACACTGCAACATGGTATTCCTGTCGAAGGAGACCAATTTTTAAGCCGTCTACTGGGGCCACACGACAACCGGCCGTATTTGCGGGGTATCCCAGGACTACAGAGATCGGGAATTCGAGATTCAAGAGAAGGGCTATCTTTTGTTGTGAGTATCCGCCTTCAGGTTCGTGGGTGTATACCCATCATGCCGTGTTTCTGGAAAAAGACGACGAGAGAGTCCACAATACGCTACGCACCTATCGAAAAATGGAAGGTGCAATGTACTTAGCTTGCAGCAATGCCCCGTTTACACGAAATTCGGACAAAGATCGAAAGCCGACACAGGGCAAACGACGTCTGTCAGAAACCAAATTTGTTCGATGGAAGTGAAATTGCAAGATTGGCGTGGCGACCGCGACCTACTTCCATTACCCCTCGAGGAGGCTATTACCACCCCGACGTTTGTCTGTTCTTTACACTCGAGTGTCGGGACATGTTGGCGAAAGAGGCTTTGCTACTCCAGGAGATCAACTGGCTAATGGTCGTAGCCACGAGGCAAGAAGATTCTCTGCAAGTCGAACAGGTTGAACGAGCCACGATAGTGGCCAGACGGAAGAAAACACGACTGCTATTGCAATAAGCACAAATTTAAAAAAGCGGGAATTGAAGCTAGGTTGGAGAAAATCCGAGACACCTTCTATGCGACAAGTCCAAAATTTCGATTGTAAAAATAACAAAATCTTTGCTCCATCTATGTATGGAAAGAGCCCAACCGTTGGTGCTGGCTCACCTCGAGATATATGGCTTTCTGAAATTGTTAGGGTTTCGTTCTAGCTTGCCATGGAATGAGTAGAGGAAACATAAAAATACCGTAGATAGAACAGACAAAATCCAAATACATGCAGGTAAGTAGGCAGACAAAGACAAACTCCCAAATTACAGACAGACAAAGAATGTAGAAAAGGAGACAGGTAGGTAAGGAGGCAAACAAAGAAATCCAAAAATACAGGAAAGGTATGCAGGCAGGTAGGTAGGTAGACAGACGGGTAGGTTTTTTTATCCACACCTAGAGATCTCTATACACATCTTCGCACGTTCCCATCTGTTAGTGTATACAGATCGTCCAAGGACATATGCGGATATTCTGAAGCTCGGATCTTGCAAACCGTTTTGCACAGTTCTTCGATATTGGGTCTGCTATCTCGTAGGAAACTTCGTTTGCGATCGATGCTTCTATAGTGCGCCTCCATGGCTTTCCAAGGTACATACACCACAAAAGTACCGTCCACACCGGCGAGAGCCTCCTTGAGAGACCCCTTGTTGTCCCTTCCATCTGCAAACCAGGAGTACAAATATTTGACTCGACGGGTACCACGGGCGATGTCTTACATGGTATTGTGGAGTGTATTGTTTGAGGCGGATTCGTAGTCCACGGGCTCCTCCACACCTTCTTCGAGCACCACTATGCAACCACAAGCCATCGGCTATGTCCAACCGTGGGTTGTGTCTCCTTAGTAGGACGTATTGTAGAACGGTGTCGGATCTAGCTGTACCAAGGTGCAGAGACGATAGACGACCTTTACGTAAAGACCGAAGCACGTGGTGGGAGAGAGATCCAGTCCCATCCAAATCTGGGGTTTGTAGTATCGAGTTATGCAACGGTTGCGTATTGTTCGGTGCGGGACCTTGTACTCGAGTAGAACAATATCTCGGTCGACCTTCGATTGTACGTCCGCCGTAGTGTGGATGCATCTAACTTTGTCACATTTCGTCAACGATACGACACAGTACCCGCCTGGACTATAGTATACATTCCCAGCTCAAATATAAGATCTGATCACACACACACACACGGTGTCACAATCTATCGCAACCAATCATTCCGACACGTGTTCGAATACCGTTACCCACCACAAGCGATACCCACAAGAGATCTCGACTCGACACCGCTCTTGTCTTCGAGCAATTTTCGAAAGAAGCTATAGGGATTTCAATCCAATAGAGAAGCTATTCTGGATCCTCTATCAGTATGTCGTCGCGGTCGATGCCATTCCTCCTTAAGTTGTCGGAGAGAACCGGGTCGTTCAACGAATGCCCGAATCTTGCTGGCGAGGAATTCCATACTGGTATATTCAAGGGGATAGAATTTGATGCCACAGTCCAGGAAAAATTATATAGCCCTATATGTAGCCCTATATGTAGCCCTACATGTAGCCCTATATGTATCCCTATATGTAGCGTGCTTCGCAAAACGCAATGTCGGCAAAGACAGTCTTACCCAGCATACTGGATATCTTGTCCGATAGTTTGGATATATCGACCATAGAAATGCACAGCTATCTACCACTCCATGAACTGCTAGAGCTGGACTAAAAGAGTTTCAACAAAATTCTACAAAGGCTGGGATTGGATATTCTATGTATCGTATGCAAGATAGGAAAAGAAGACTCTTCGCGTAGAAAAGCGTTCGAAGTACTATCGTCGTATGGTGCAACTTACGCCATTGAAAGAGAAGCGACAGAAATAGAACGAGAAGAGAGAACGAAGAAACGAGAAGAGAAAGAAAGACAAGCCACAAGAGAGAGATGAGGATATTGCAGTTAGAAACAAAAATGGAGCTTTATATATATATATATATTTAAAAAGTTATGTTATTTCGAACATTTAGTTGACGATGCTGGTTTAGGCCCAAATTCTACCCGGAAGGATAAAGTGCACTAGGACACTCTATCCGGTCAGAATAAAAACAATCACGATGGGATAAAGTATTCTAGAATATTTTATGTGGGAAGAGAGTGTTTTCTATGAAGGGGGCTAACAATGTAATGGCATGAATTATACTGTCACGCAAGTCACCAAAACAAGCGCCGCTGATCAGAAGTAAGAAGAATTTCAGTAAGAAGAGTAAAGTCAAGAACTGGTTAGAAGAATTTCTGCCTCGTGATGGCTTCAATCCGACTCTTCACGTGAATCCACGTCGCCCGATCTCCAACGTGATATATGATGATAGTTGGTTAGAGTTAGCAAACGGACGTCGAGTTTCCTGCGTCGGTAGCGTCTATTCGAAAAGTTTAGAAATGTGGACAAAGGGGAAAATGTCTGTTGTTTGTGATCTGATTGGAAGGGTGATAGGAAATATTATACGCAACATGCGATGTAGCGTCGTCGTCGACAAGCAACAACTAGTGAAACCAAGTCAATTTATTGATATAAGCATGGTGTTATGCGTATGGCTGATAACACAGTGCTAACGGTTCCTTTAGCAATGGTCACTCTAGATGCGCCATATGACATTATGACTTGTGTCCGTCTGACGCAATATGCGACATAATCATCGTAGCCGCAGAAGATCCTGACCCAACATGAGTGAGGCCAGTGCTCAAGCTACGGAGAGATGTGTAAGTCATCGGTTGGTCGTATAAACACCGTAAACTATAATGGAATAAAGTAGATCGCGATGAAACACGATTGCACGCGACACATCAATTCAGAAGTATAATTCCAGAACAAGACCCATCATCAAGAGAGGTCAGGAGGTCACATTCCAAGAAAGAGATAACGTCCTCTATCGAAATTTTAGGAATTCCAAGGTAGACAAAGAAAAATAATACGACAAGTAATTGTAGATATCTACATCATTGATGTGATAGTAATGCCTAGTTGGTTAAGGGAGGCCATCCTGAAGCCAAGAAGACGACACACAAATCTTAAGGAATTTCTTTTAGCCCAAAATTAGAAATGATATGTCAAGGTTTTGTACATGTCGCTCATGCGAAATAAGTCAGAAGACAGTGTCAAGAAGAACAACCGCTAGAGCACTGCACGGCAAAATGCCATCAAAGATTGCAAGAGAAGATCCGGAAAAGCCTGGCGGAAGTACAAGGTATACACTATGATCGCAGCACCAAGAGACGTACGTTCTCTCCGGGAGACGAAGTTCTGATATTGCTGGTAGCAGAGAGTAACAAGCTACTAATGATCGAGATAGAGAGGACCGTACTCTGTAATTCGGCTGTAGAAGAATGTGATTAAAAGATTAATGTAGACGGCAAGTGAAGATCTACAACGTCAATCTACTAAAGAGATTTTTTCAACGTCTGAATCACACGATCCAGTAGTCTCCTAACCGGAATGATGGAGAATGTATTTACAAGCCTATTCGTTCTGCATAGAAGCCATCAAGGGCAGCGAGAACAGAGAAGTTGACTTTCTCAGTTGAGTGACGTAGGCGCCGTGGATTTGAGTCGAAAGAAATGATCTGGCCGGGATGTATGTCACAATCTACGGGTACTGTCAGCGGAAGGAGCTACACCGGCCTCTTGAGACGTTTGACTCACATAACAATGACTGAATAGGGCGTGGTTTGTGCATGGAGAGAACATTGCGTTAGTATGTGTGAGTGTGTGTGAGTTGAGTAGAGAGGTGGAGTGGAAAGATGCGATGAAGTTATTAGTTATTCTTTAAAATAAATTAATCGACTATTGAGTTTAATTATATATATCTCCAGTGCCAGGTGATGTCACGATTCTAAATGGCAATCTGAAACAGACTCGATGTGCGCTATCTTTTCATTCGCGTGCCACACTGTCTCCTATCTACTTTGGTCTATAGTTGTGAGCAAAAACTCGAATTCGCCTTATTATTGTCGTGCTCGACCAGATCAGTCTGGTTTGTAAAGTCTATTACAAGTACCGGAAGCAAACCCTGCTTCAGAAGTACTTAGACCATCACGGCTGTCTAGAAAGAAGACATGACTTTACGAAGGATCCGAGTAGATCCCAGAAGCACTGTTTTCTGTAAGTGCTGCAGGTTGTGATGACCTGGAATAATGTCCAACCACCGTACAATACCTGCGTGCACTGTCCCTATTCATGTGTCGCGTCCATTTCCGTCGTCTTGTTGCATTGCCTTTCCTGTTAGCCAAAACACAAGATTCGCTAGGAACGGTGGGCATCACAGTAGTCTCATCAGCGAGATTTGAAGCCAAATTCAAATCAGACGCCGCACGAGAGATGGTTCGACCAGTCGCCCTACGCCCAGAACTATTCCTGGTCTTCCGAACAGCTCCAGTGATTCCAGATGCCGACTTTTCGAGCCCTGTCCTGGTTTCCCGACAAGGAACGCGCTCCTCAGCTAGCTCTGAGACGAGCGATACAGCTAGACGTTCATCTTCCATCAATATAATAATTTGTCGTGCTCAACCAGATCAGTCTGGTTTGTAAAGTCTATTACAAGTACCGGAAGCAAACCCTGCTTCAGAAGTACTTAGACCATCACGGCTGTCTAGAAAGAAGACATGACTTTACGAAGGATCCGAGTAGATCCCAGAAGCACTGTTTTCTGTAAGTGCTGCAGGTTGTGATGACCTGGAATAATGTCCAGTCACCGTGCAATACCTGCGTGCACTGTGCCCAAAGCTACCAAGACCACCGGAATCACCAGTGTTCGACAATGCGACATGCGGCTTATCTCCACTCGCAAGTCGCTGTACTTCGCCAACTTCTCAGCATGTTTCTTGCCAATGTTGCCATCAGCAGGACAGCTGATATCAATAAGAAGACAAGTGTTTGTTTTATTATTATTATTATTATTATTATTATTATTATTATGTAAACGTTTATCTGTTAAACTGTTCATCGGGTTACATTTTATGCCGGACACTTCAGACTAAACAGCACTTTCTATTGATAATTGTTTAATTAAACAGAATTATTTGCACACTTTGTGAGCGTCAAGTCATACGAAAAGAGATAAAATGTAATCAGGTTACCTTAACTTAATTAACAAATGAAAAGCACTAACGTGGTAAACCCTCGGCTGTTAGCTTATATATGTTACGGAACATGCAGGTGTTGCACACATACTGGCACCTGCTTAGTAACAGGAAGGGCGTGATAAGGAAGCTGGACACAATGACCGGCACGTAGGATTGTTGACATCTAGCATGCGAATTAACACTAACGATTACGATGCGCTGCATTCAAATTCGACGTCCCTTCGTCTGTCCGTCATTCTGTCCACATTACGTATTACTCTTCGGGTTAATAATATTTACATTCAATTGTCTCATTTGTGCAAATATTAATGCAACCAAACTACTCACCTGAGCACCAGGAGGTCCAGCAGGACCAGATGCTCCACTGTCTCCCTGCAATAACGACGTCTAATATTGTAATGTCAATATCTGTTTAGAAAATGTAATTACTTTGGGACCGGCTGCTCCCAATCCGCCTTTGTGACCCTAAAAGTATAAGCACAAAGCACACATGAGCGAGTCCACGCAATAGAATGTATTGAAACATGAATTGATAAACTTACTCTTAACCCCCGTATTCCAGGAAGACCGTAGTCACCCTTAGACATTACAAAATTCGTAAGCAATACTTGCTATAGCTCTTTTTAAATTCTTTTGCAACGTCTATTACCTTTTCACCTTTCTCGCCAATGCAACTTTGGATTGATGCATCTCCTGTCTGGTCGCTGTTGCTAACAGCTTGCTCAAATAGAATACAAACTACAAGCAAGAACTTGAGCATGCTGTTCTTTGTGAACAAAGAAGAACAATGAACAAATAGTTCCGGTCTGCTGCGAATGAATCGAATTGACTGGGAGGAGGAACACAAAGCTGCGTCATCCAATCACAGGATAGAAGATTTGTACAGTGCAAATATAATAATATTGCTACAGTCAAATGTATGGCATGTTCTATTGTTCAATCAAATGTGTTAGATACATATTGCTGCTAAATTATGCTGCTCGCAGTATGACACTCAAGTGGGAGGATCTTCAATAACTGGCAATCAAATGGCAATTGAAGGCTCAGGTAATGCTTACTGCAATGCAGCATATGATGTTGCAGCAAGGTGTTGTAAATGACACTAGCATTTATCAACGGACACACTCAAAACGTAACTGTCCACGGCACGAACACCGTATATATGTACTGTTGTGTGCTTATATGTCAGTTATATAAATTGAACTTTTGATTCTTACAAACAATGATTTATACACACAAACATCAGAAGCAGAAAAGTTCATAAAAGAATAAAGTCAAATTGTCACATCATGCGGTTGACATTGAACTAGCAAGGAAATAGGAGAGCCTTGTCACTTACGGCTACATAGTGTTGCCAGACTTGTTGGGAAGTTCATTTTATCTTTAATCCAAAAAAAAATGAAAATTTTTTGTAGTCAGAGATCCATGCTTGTTCGCATGCAACTACAGTAAGAAGCAGTGACATTAATTGAAAAGGATACATCTTAGAGTCACAGCGATTCACCGCAAGTCAGAGCGAGTCACGGTGAACAAGCCTGTGGACTGATAAGCGAGAGCGAGCCACATTCTAATCATCAGTTTCCGCGTGTGATTTGCATGTACATGTTCCCTCCTAGGTCATACACAAACAACTATAGACAAACAGAAGACTACACTATGTCCATACACACTACACCGTTTCTACGTCCAAATTTGTCACTGCAGCTAAAATAATAAGCAATCTACTGAATGATGTACATGCATATTTTCCTTTTCTTAAATTGATCATGCATAGATTAATACTACTTCATTCAAAGTCCACGCTATAACAACTTGATTAAGAGAACCGTCTGTTTTAGAGATTTGTCGTCGTGTACGATTCGGACTAAGCCTCGACCTCCCAGACCCATCTGATGCTAATTTTACTAGAGTCGTACAAGATCTAGTCGCCGAGTCGTCGACCTGGTGGCCTGGTGTTGCAGTAACTCTAGCGCATGAACGCCTTGAGTTAACTTAAGTACTACAAGGAAAAAAGATGATTACTAATACTAGAACAGAGTGAGAAACTTGCGTGTCAGGACCGTTTGGTGCATTTTAATATCAACTAAGAACATGAACTTGTGCTTCTTTCGTGGAAAAGCCGTGAGTGTCAATCTCGAGTCAGACAGATCTGTTGTCTTCTCCGAGTATGCGCTGGACCTCAACGAACCATCAATGAAGAAGGTAAGAGAATAAATAGACAAGACTTTGAATATTGAGAAAATCCTTACGTTTGAGATCGTCATCGACACTTGTACTCTTCTACAACATCTATGTTTAGCTTACACGAGCAGCGGACAGCTAGCGGTTGCCTTACGTTTGGGGAAAGGGAGTTGGAAACAGTTTGTTCTGTTTGATATCAACGAGCCTCTCACAGTGACCATTCAGAATGAATCTCAAATATGCTGGTTGACGGAGAGTGGAAGCATTGGAATGGTAACAAGTCTATCTATTCTATCACAAAACGACAAACAGTTTACAATACTCACAACAACCCCTGAAGACATTAATTTGTCTGAAATGTCATCGCTGTGGCTACCAGATGTAACATTTTCTGGTCACTGTCAGTCTTACATAGCAATTATGTGTTTTGAGTTACGTGATAAGGAGCAAAATTTTAAGGCATTCCACTTGTTTGCTAATCTGGGAAAACTCGATTTAGTCGACAACAAATCTATAGAAACTTTGTTTCCAATGGCGTATGAATCATTGTGCTTGGCACTGCAATTGGTGTTAATACAAGGCAAGAAGATGATGCTGGGGGCAACCACAGACAATGGGTTGTCACTATTTTGTAAGCAAGCGATAGTCGGGTCGTGTAGTGTTCCAATAATCGTACAATCGATTACAACAGCAGTAGTCAACAAGAATACTATTGCTCTATTGCAATCGATTGATTCCTCTGTATGTATTGTGAATTGTCATCAATTTGAAGTAGTCGGCAACTACAGTAGGGTGGTCTAGTGGTTAGCCGTGGATTTCACTCGCAAAGGACACCAACTGTTAATCTTGTTTATGTCAAATTCTGTGGAACACGGATTTGTGTTGACAGATTTTGAGTGTTGTTATTCGACTTCATTGTTTACTGACAGCTGTGCAGATGAAACGTCTGAGAATGCCAATCAAGAGGATACTAGTTGCCCAAATGGGCTTATTCAAGCACTCAAAGCTCTGCAAAATGGATTGGTAACAGCCAAAGTACAGCTTGTTGACAAGAAGATGCTTTTATGCAACAAGAAACGTCTTTTGCAAGGGGCTGCAATGCGACTCCCCAGACTCGCTACGGATTGTGGAAATGATTCGACATTGAAATGGTTTACTGACTCATCGTTAGTTAAACTGATTGGTGAAGATGACAAACGATCTAGTAAGAAAGACGACGACCACAGCAATGCAAGCAAAGAGTTACCTTTGATAGTTGTCAGTGGGTTTCAGCAAATTGTGCATAACAAGTGGTTGTTAGCAATAGATGTGGAAAACATATCCAAGTATGATGTCGATAACCTTGCTTTTAATCTCGTTTCTCTTGTTGGTAGTGATGTTACATCATCACACTTTCGATTCAAATCTTATGTGAATATGAAATTATCAGCGAAAGACAAAAGTGCTGACCAGTTGGAGGCTGAGTCGTCACCAAACGAAAGCGACTTGACGTTGTAAAGTTTGAAACCAAAAATAGTGCTTCAAGCATAGGTTTGTGTTCTGGTTGTCAAGCTACATTACTGGCTGTAACAGACTGTCCAACATTTAAGAGCACGTCAAAAATGATTGCAACTGTGTGTGTAAGCTCTAGGATTATGGACACTTCTAAAGCATCAGTTTGTAGCTTACAACAAAGACAGTCGGAAAGTTTAATGTTGCACCATAGACTGTCGTGCGGTAGTAGCTCGCGTTCTGCAGTCGAATTGGATCCTCTCGGCAAGGCGTCCAGTAGCGTGTGCGCAGGTGTGATCGGGTATGGTTCTTGGACAGTCTACTATACAGCAACAACGACACGTAACGCTGTTGCATTTGGTGATGAGGAGTGGTCTATCGTGCAAGATATCGCAACAGAATTCGGACAGATCGTTTCGTGAATCAGTCCTAGGCTAAGGTTGTCGATTTGTAACGTGAGAATGCACTTGTGTACGTGTGAGTGCTGCGCCCTACGTAGAAAAGCGGCATCATACCAGAAGGCGGTGCAGTCGATCAGCCAGGTCAAGCAGCATTGGTGCCTGGGCAGGGTACGCGAATTCTGGCAGTTCCAGAGAAGTTTGCAGGCGAAGACGTTGAGTGATTGCTGGAGCGATTTGCTTTGTGTGCGGCTGCTATAGCTGGAATGCGGATGCCAAAGCGACGATTCTCACTACGAACTTGAAAAGAAAGGCATTTGCAGCCTACCCTCGACTAACAGAGAACAGAAGACTTCGTACGATGGGCTAGCTACGGCGTTGAAAGAAAATTTCTGCCTGGAACAGAAGAACGACGTCGGTTAGCGAGAAGGCAGTTCTCAGAGCGATCGTTACGTGATGGGGAAGCGCTTGAAGTGTATGCGAGAGAACTAGAAGATCTACTGGATCATGTTTGCCTGGGCTGAGAAAAGATATGAAAGAACAACAGCTCATTCATCGCTTTGTTGAAGGTCTGCTTGCGCACGCCAGGTATCAGCTGGGTTTACACCCGCAAGAGAAAATCCCAGGTACAATTGTTAGAACTCGTGAATTGATGTTGTTGAATGATAGGCGGCAGCAGCGCGGCGGGCGCAAGTTTGTTAGTGTTAGCGCGGCTTGTGCAGAAGTAGAAACAAGTGTGATCGAGGATCTGAAAGAGAGATTGAACGAGATGGAAAAGGCGCTAAGTACTGTTGGAGTGGGTTTGAGAAGTGATAACAAACGGTCAGGATCGGGTCAATTGTCTGTGACGCAATACGTTTATTACACCAGCGCTGAACGAGCACTTCGATGGTGCTTGTGCACCGAGCAGGGACATGTGAAAAGAAATTGCCTACAGAGAAGTATGCAGAAACGTGTAGGCCCTTGCTTCAGGAGTAATCAGATGAGTCATTTAGTGGGAAATTGCCCAATAATTAAGCAGACAGAGCCCCAAGTGACCACAAGGACACAACAACAGCAACAGTACATGTATGCAAAACCAGATTCCAGGAAGCAATCAACCACAGGTAGTAAGACACCAAGAGGGTGTTAGAAGTGTGTCTGGTGCGTTGCTACGCACTGTGATTGTCAGTGGTTGTGCTAATGAAGTAGAAAGGTCTTTCTGATTGATACTGGCTCTTAATTTTACTGTTGCCTAGGAGTCTGGTCGGTGACAGGAGAACATCATCAAGTGGGACAAGATTACAACTGAAGACAGTTGATAGCAGTAGTCTGAACTGCGAGAGAGCTTGTAAGATACCTGTACGTTTTGGCTGCATGGGTATGTTCACACCAATTTATGGTAGCAGACGTAGATACGCTTATATTGGTAGCTGACCTTTTGCTTGATCATGGGATGATCATCAACATGGCTAAGGGCCAGTTGGATTGGATAGAACGTACACAACCCCTAAGAGTAGTAGCGAGCAAGTATATTGCATCTTGAAGGAAGACTAGCTTGAACTCAGTGGGAATGGAAAGGCAGGTTGTTGTGACTTGCCTTTTAGATAGAGGGGACTGGCAGTACGGTTTACTAACTTAGGTAACTGCTTGCTGGAACAAGATCGAGGTTTCATGGACAGATCTGAAGTACTGGTAGCCAGAGTGTTAGCAAACACGACTTTTGCAAAAGTATCTGTTCAACTGACTATAATGCATGAGACAAAGCTGCTGAAAGGTACTGTCTTGAGAACTAATTGCCCAGTAAAAGAAGCAGAACCTGCAAAGGTAGCTGTTGTACATAGTTTGCAGAGGAAAGTCGATGGTATACCACCCAAACATTTTAAGTCAATTTGACTTTAAGCAAAGTGTCTTCATAGACTAAGAACAGAAGTCTTTGAAGCACTTGTTGTTGTCGACGAACAGCTATTTACAAGTGAGCTATGTGATCGTGGAAGTACAGAAGTTGTAACCCATACTATTACAACAGGAGACACGTTGCCACAAAACAGGTAACAAGAAGATTACCTCACGCACTTCAAGGGGTTGTAGAGACACAAGTAAGGAAATGCTTGAGCAGGAGGTGATTCAACAATCAGTGAGTCTATGGAGTTCACATGTCGTCTTGATACGTAAAAAAGGACGACACGTATCGATTCTGTGTTGATTACAGAAAACTAAATGGCATAACAGTTGAAGATGCTTATCCCTTGCCAAGAGTAGATAAAACGTTAGAGTCATTAGGTGGAGCTTGCCATCTCTCGACGTTAGACTTAGCGAGTGGTTATTGGCAGGTATCAATGGATCCGGAAATGAAACCAAACAAGGTCATTTTGAATTCAACGTAATTCCCTTTGGTCTTTGTTATGCTCCTGCCTCTTTCCAGAGGCTCATGGTATATGTTCTAGCTGGGCTACAATGATATTATTGTTTAATATATGTTGATGATATCACTGTCTTTTATGCAACCTTTGACCGACATGCGAAGAAACTGAGAGCTGTGTTTAGCAGTCTTGGTTCTGCTGCGTTGAATTATTTGGGTCATGTAGTCGGAATGGAAAGATTTCAACCGGATCAGAGGAAGTTTAAGCAGATATGGACTTTCCCAGGCCAGTGGCTGGTACCAGAGTACGTCGGTTTTTGAGCCTAGTAGGATATTATTGCCGCTTTGTTCCACACTTTTCGCCTGTTGCAGCTCCGTTGTTTAAGACACAAAGTAGTGCTGCTAAGTTTGACTGGACAGATGATGACCAACAGTCATTTGAAGTCCTGAAACACATGTTGACAACTGACCCAGTAATGGCTTTCCCCAAGTTTGAGTAAGACTCTGTGTTAGCTACGGATGCGATTGAAGTAGGATTGAGTGCAGTGTGGTCACAGAAGTACTGTGGAGAACAACACGTAGTAGCCTATGCAAGTCGAGTGCTACACAGAGCTGAGAAGAACTACATCACAACAGAGAAGAAAGTATTGGCTGTAGTTTCGGCGGCGACAAACTTTAGTCTATATTTATAGGGAAGGCGATTCACACTCTGGACAGATCATTTTCCATTGCAATGGCTACGTTCCTGAAAGGAAGTGAAAAGAAGAATGGCGAAGTGGTTACTCATGTAGAGAGTGCCAAATGTAGAGAGTTGCTTCCACAACAATGCTACTCTATTAGTCTGCAATCGCGCTCGCTCTCTCTCTCTCTCGTTACGCATGCGTGGGCCTCGCAGTCCGGCCCAGACATCCATACTACATTACCCCCTCTGTCTTTTAAGCTACTAACTCAACTCAACTCCGCGGTACAACTAACGTCCCCTATATGTCTGCTTCCTGCGCTTTCATCGAGAGTTTCACCTGACGCCCCGACCTCGTCACTGTCCCTGACTTGTATAAAGTCCGTCCTGAGTGCCGGTGCTCCGTTAAGTCGTCCCCTGATCTTGGATCCGGATCGGTGTTCCCTGTTCCCACGCTATTGCCCCCAGTCATGTTAGATGAAGGCTCCACACAAGTTTCCATAGATGACCGGGTTGGCGGGGTGTGATCTGTAATCTCTCCTTCGCGTTCTGAGTCTGCAAGCGTAGGGGTGTTGTTCCATGTTGTTTCCGCACGAACTGCGGGAGCGGGTGTCTGGGTCCAAGCTTGGGGCATATCCTGCTCTTCTCCTTCGGGCTGTCGATTATACTGCCTCACATGTTGTCGATTCCTGAGCAAAATTCGCTTGCCGTCGGATACCCCCACCTGGCGCCCGTACTGTTCCACCACTCGCCACCTTTTGGTGGTATCTGTGCGTCCATCCTGCAGTATCACTGTAGCTCCCGGTTTCAGTGTGGGCAGGGGGTGTACCCCTCTCCTCGCGTCGTGGGCATCCGCCATCTTCGCCTTCGCTCTCAGCTGGTGTGCGGGGTTAACCATAACAGGGTGGTGATAGGACGGTACTCGGGTAAGGAGGACACGACCGAAGAGGGCTTCACTTGGCGTGGTCCCTAACATCCTGTGGGTAGAGTTGCGGATGTCCATCAGGACTTGCTGTAGTCGTCGTGGGAAAGAAATGGACGGCCGTAATCCTTTTAGCCGTTCCCGCAAGACACGGTGGAGCCGCTCAACCATCCCATTGGATCTCGGGTATCGCGGGCTTGAATGGACGTGACGAATATTCAACTGCTTGAGAAATTGTTCCATCTCAGCCGCTATGAACTGAGGTCCATTGTCAGTCACTAGGACTGATGGGAGCCCAAATCTCGCGAACACCTCCATAAGTTTGTCGATCACTGCTGTGGCTATTGTAGAGCCCAGGGGGATCACTTCAGGGTAGCGAGAGCCGTAGTCAATGATCGACAGGCACGAATGTCCTTCTATTGACACGAGGTCGATCGCCAGTTTATGCCAGACACTTTCAACTTCAGACGGCTGCAAGTCTTGTTCTTGATTAGAACGCCTCCGCCAGCATACTCCACACTGTTCTGCGAAGGCAGTCGCATCTTTGGTCAGCCCGGGCCACCAGACTCTTGTCCTCAGCGTGTCTAAGAACGCATCTCGGCCTGGGTGACCCTCATGAGCTAGTCTTAGTATCGGTTGTCTGAGATTCTCAGGAAGCACATAGCGACTGTCGAACAGTAAGGCACCGTCAATTGCTGTCAGTTGCTCCCGCACTAAGAAGTATGGTTCTTCTTGTGGGTTGCGGTCTCTCCAGGACGCTGTAATGACTCTCTTCATGAGACTGCTGATGAGAGGATCATCCTCGGATGCTCTTCGTATCTCGTCGATACCCACTGGTGCTTCTTCTAAGACCATATTCACATATTCGCGCATGGACCGGCATTCCTCGGGCGACGGGTGTTGGTCCCCCAGTGGGGCCCTAGATAATGCGTCTGCACACACTAAGTGATGGCCGGGTGTGTACGTCAGTGAGTATTGATACGGCATCAGGGCGACCAACCAACGTTGAAGCCGAGGTGGTACGTCATCGAATGGCTTGCACACGATGTTGACCAGCGGTTTATGATCGGTGAAGGCCTGTATGTGTCGTCCCAGTACATATTGACGGAAGCGTGTAATTGCAAATACCACTCCGAGCATTTCTCTTTCCAACTGGGAGTAACGGGTTTCCGCTGCTGTCAATGACCGACTCGCGCATGCCACCGGGGTCCATTGACCACTGTCGTCTTTCTGCCAAAGCATCGCCCCCAGTCCGTGTGGTGAAGCATCGCTACTGATAGCCGTTGGAACCAAGCTGGAGGGTCGGAAATATGCGAGCTTTTGCAAGGCTGTGGCAATACTCCTCTTTGCTGTGTCGTAGGCGTTCTTCAACTCCGCGTTGGCCACGAATGGCTCCTGCTTGGCAATTCGACGTAAACCATCTGTGATTTGTGAGAGGCGGGGAATAAATTTGCCTAGGTAGGTGGCTAGGCCAAGGAAACGCCGTAAATCCGTAACTGACGTGGGATAGGGCATATCCTGAATGGCCCTCAACTTGTCTGCGTCTGGTCCTATTCCTTGTCCGGTTAGCCAATGGCCCAGATATTTGACTTGAGTCTGTCGAAGCTGGCATTTTTCCCAGTTGAGCCTCAAATTGGCGTTGCTCAGGCGCCGCAGTACCAATTCAAGCCTTCTGTCGTGCTCTTCCTGAGATGTGCCGAAAACGAGAATGTCGTCGATATAGACCATCACTCCCTCTGTGCCGTGCAGGATGTCACTGACCACGCGTTGAAAGGTCTCTGGGGCGCTGCTTATCCCGAATGGGAGTCGTTTAAATCGGTAGAGGCCACAATGGGATGCGAACGTGGTGTATGGGCGAGAATCCAGGGCCAGCGGGATCTGATGGAAGCCAGACTCAGCGTCTAGAACGGAGAATACTTTAGCTCCTTCCAGCTTTGCCGTTATCTCCTCTAATGTAGGCAACATATGCCTCTCCCGTATGATGGCTTTGTTCAGACGTCTGTAGTCCACGCACAGTCTTAGCGTGCCATTCGCCTTCCTTGTTGGTACTAGCGGCGATACCCACGGTGTGGCTTCCTGAACTGACTCGATCACACCGCGTTCTTCCAGCCTCTTGATCTCCGCTTCGATAGCTTCTCGTAGACTGAAGGCATGGCGCCTGGGAGGAAGAGCGACCGGCGTTGCCTTGGGATCGACGGTGATGTCCACCGGTCTGACTTTGACTACATTCACGTCCGCAACTGACAACAACTGCAGCTGTATGATAACGTCTTGGCCGAAGAGTACAGTTTGTCCTGTTGGGACCACAAAGCACGTGCATGTGCAAGACTTGTTGCCGGACGATATGGTCACATCTGCTACTCCGAGTGTTGTGACCGGCGTGCCGTCATAGGCCGTAAGAACTGTGTGGCTTGGTCGTGTTGCTGCCACTACGTCTGCGGTGATGAGGGTTCTCGTTGCCCCCGTGTCCAGCAGGCCTCTGCAACGTTTTCCGTTGACTGTTAGTGTCCTTGTGAAGTGTTTCGACTGTTGCCCACTCCCTGTCTTGTACACCGTGTCGTAATCCTCAGTCACCCGATTTGTCTGTTCATCCGCTTCTAGGCCGAGTCCTTCTTGGTCCACTGCACGTGCCACTGCCATCTTGGTCTTACGGAAACACACGGCAGCAAAGTGCCCCATCTTGTGACAGTGGGAGCACTGACTCTCTGCGGCCGGGCAATGTTGTTTCCCTCTAGTATGGTGGCAACCACAGTATCTGCACTTCCCAGCATTTCCTTTACTCAATGGATTTGATTGACTCACTTTGTTTGCTAGGCTTGGCGGTGGAACTTCCTCATACAGGGAGCTGTCAGCTATAGATGACTCACATGCCACCGCTTTTGACACTGCTTGAGCCAAGGTGAGTTGTGACTCTTTCAGTAGTTCCCTTCGAATATCGTTATCTCTTAGCCCAACAATCAGTTGGTCTCGAATCTGTCCGTTCACTATCGTGTCTACCCGCGTTGATTCAAACTCACATGCTTCTACCTTGGCTCGTAGGCGTCCTACGAACGCTGTCACGGTCTCTTGGCCTTGTTGTTTTAATTGGCGGAACTTGTGTCGCTCAGACGTTGTATTCACGGATGGACGGAAGTGCGCTAGGACTGCGTCAGTCATTGCTTTGTATGGATCTCCCTCTTCTCCTACCACATCCGGGATAGCCAGTCCTTTTACGACTCGTCTGATACTCAGTCCAGCCAAGTTCAGAAAGAGGCTTCTCTTCTCTGCGGGGTCTGTCACTTTGCATATAGTCATATAATCATTAGCGTCTTCTAGCCACAGTTCGAACTCACTGGCGACGTTGTGTCCATAATCAGGAACAAACTCTTTAGGGGCTCTGCCCGCCTTCGCTACCGCCATGTCTGTGGGTCGTTCGTATCCTGCCGACTACGCCAAATGTAGAGAGTGCCAAATGTAGAGAGTTGCTTCCACAACAATGCTACTCTATTAGTCTGCAATCGCGCTCGCTCTCTCTCTCTCTCGTTACGCATGCGTGGGCCTCGCAGTCCGGCCCAGACATCCATACTACAACTCACACTAAGTGAATACAAATGGTCGATTCAGTACAGAGCAGGAAATCAGAATCGTGCATTGTCCAGAATACCATCTGCACGTCTAGGAAGGGAATGCTATGTCCTATCTCAGACCAAAAGCTAGAGCAAACACAAAGGTAGTCAAGGATGTGCAGCAGCTGCATTTACACCATCTTGGACAGGTAAAGAGTTACAGATGAGACAGTTGGAAGATCCTTTACTGTCAAAGATTTTGGACAGCTTTCTTGCGATGGAGAATAGAGAAGAAGCAATAGGTGGGGTGCGGTTACTAAGGTGTGACAACAGCTAGTGTTGGATGATGGAGTCTATATCGATTTCGAAGAGACAGTTATAGAGTTGCTAATTGCATTAGTATTGTATTTAGGAGAGACATCGGAAGAATAGATTGCCTTCTTAGTCAAGTGACTGGCGTAGACGGTCGTGCGGTAGTCGCTCTCGTTCTACAGTCGAATTGGATCCTCTCGGCAGGTATCCAATAGCGTGTGCACAGGTGTGATGGTGTAGGCTTCTTGGAAAGTCTACTATACAGCAACGACGACGCGTAACGTTGTTCCATTTGGTGATGAGGAGCGGGATATCGAGCAAGATATCGGAACAGAAGTTGGACAGATCGTTTCGTGGATCAGTCCTCGGTTAGTGTTGTCGAGTTGTAACGTGAGACTGCACTTGTGTACGTGTGAGTGCTACGCCTTACGTAGAAAAGCGGCATCATAGCAGAAGGCAGTGCAGTTGATCGGCCAGGTCAAGCAGGATTGGTGCCTGGGCAGAGATCGCGAATTGTGGCAGTACCAGAGAAATTTTCCGACGGAGACGTTGAGTGATGGTTGGAGCGTTTTGGTTTGTGTGCGACTGCTAATAGCTGGAATGCGAATGCCAAAGCGAAGATTCTCAAAACGTACTTGAAAGGAAAGACATGTGCAGTCTACCGTCGACTGACGGCAGAACAGAAGACTTCGTACGATGTGCTAGCTACGGCGTTGAAAGAAACTTCTGCCTGGAACAGGACAAAGACGTCGGTTAACGAGAAGGCAGTTCTCAGAGCGATAGTTACGTAATGTGGAAGAGCTTGAAGCGTATGCGAGAGAACCAGAAGAATTACTGGATCGTCCTATGCCAGGGCTGGGGAAAGATATGAGAGAACAACAAATCATTCATCGCTTTGTTGAAGGTCAGCTCCCACACACCAGGTATCAGCTGGGTTTACACCTGCAAGCGACATTCCAATGTACAATCGTTAGAACTCGTAAATTGATGTTGTTGAATGATAGACAGCAGCAGCGCGACGGTCGCAAGTTTGTTAGTGTTAGCGCGGCTTGTGCAGATAGAGAAACAAGTGTCATCGAGGATCTGAAAGAGAGATTGAACGAGATGGAAAAGGCGCTAAGTACTGCAGGAGTGAGTGTGACAAATGATAACAAGCAGTCAGGATCGGGTCAATTGTCTGTGACGCAAGACGTTTATCACACTAGCGCTGAACGAGGACTTCGATGTTTCTTGTGCACCGAGCAGGGACATATGAAAAGAAATTTTCCACAGAAGTATACAGAAACGTGTAAGCCCTTGCTTCAGGTGTAATCAGATGAGTCATTTAATGAGAGATTGTCCAATAATTCAACAGACAAGCCACAAATGACCACAAGGAAACAACCACAGCAACAGTACATGTATGCACAGCCAGATTACAAGAAGCAATCAACCACAGGTAGTAGACACCAAGAGGGGTGTCAGAAGTGTGTCTGGTGCGTTGATAAGCTCTGTGATTGTCACTTTTTGTGTGAATGAGGTGGAAACGTCTTTTCTGGTTTATACTGACTCCTTAGTTTTACTGTTACCTAGAAGTCTGTTTAGTGTCAAGAGCACATCATCAAGTGGGACAAGATTACAACTGAAGACAGTTGATGACAGCAGTCTGAAGTACGAGAGAGTTTGTAAGATGCTTGTACATTTGGCTACATGTGGATGTATTCACACCAATTTATGGTAGCAGACGTATATATGCCTATCTTGGTAGCTGAAGTTTAACTTGATCTTGGGATGATCATCAAAATGGCTAAGCACCCTTTGGACTGGATAGGACGTACACTACCCCTAACAGTAGTAGCTGAGCAAATTTAATATATCTTGAAGGAAGAATTGAACTCAGTGGGCAGATTGTTATGGCTTGTCTTGCAGACAGAGAGAGACTGGTAGTACATAGGTTAGGTAACTGCTTGCTGGAAACAGATCGAGGTTTCATGGAAAGAACTGAACTACTAGTAGCCAGAGTGCTAGTCAACACGGCTTTTGCAAAGTATTTGTTCAACTGACTGTGATGCATGCATGAGACGAAGCTACTGAAAGGTACTGTCTTGAGAACTAATTGGCAAGTAAAGAAGCAGAACCGGTAAAGGTAGCAGTTGTACAAGGTCTGCCTAGGAAAGTCGATGGTATACCACCCAAACAGTTTTTAAGTCAATTTGACTCTTTGCAAAGTGTCTTGATAGACAAAGAAAAGAAGGCTTTGAAGCACTTGTTGTTGTCGAACCAACAGCTATTTACAAGTGAGCCGTGTGATCGTGGAAGTACAGAAGTTGTAACCCATACTATTAGGACAGGAGACACATTGCCACAAAACCAGGTAACAAGAAGATTACCTCGCGCTCATTAGGGGTTTGTAGATAAAGAAGTAAGGGAAGTGCTCAGTGAGTCCATGGTGTTCACCTGTAGTCTTGGTATACGTAAGAAAGACGAAACGTTTCGGTTCTGTGTTGATTACACAAAATTGAATGGCGTATCAGTTAAAGATGCTTATCCCTTGCCAAGAGTAGATAGAACGTTACATTAATTAGGTGGAGCTTGCTATTTCTCGACTTTAGACTTAGCGAGTGGGTATTGGCAGATAGAAATGGATCCGGAGGATAAAAAAGACGGCTTTCTGCATCAAACAATGCCATTTTGAATTCAACGTAATTACATTTGGTCTTTGTAATGCTTCTGCCACTTTCCAGAGGATCATGGTATGTGTTCTAGCTAGGCTACAATGACATTATTGTTTAGAATAACTTGATGATATCATTGTCTTTTCTACAAACTTTGACCAACATGTGAAAAAGCTGAGAGCTGTGTTTAATTTAGCAGACTTAGTGCTGCTGGGTTGAACTTAAAGTCAAGCAAATGCTGCTTTGGGCAGAAATCGGTTAATAATTTGGCTCATATAGTCGAAATGGAAGGATTACAACCTGATCAGAGGATAGTGCAAGCAATTATGGGCTTTCCATGGCCAGTGGATGGTACCAGAGTATGTCTGTTTTTGGGCTAGCATGATGTTATTGCCGCTTCATTCCACACTTTTCGCCTTTTGCAGCTCCGTTGTTTAAGACGCAAGGTAGTGGTCCTATGTCCTAGGCTAAACAGGTGCAGTTGAGAGCTATCTAGCAACTACTGTAAAGTGTCAACAAAAAGAGATGCCAGCAAAGAAAGCTAAAGCGGCTTTGCAGACTGTTACAGTTGGAGGACCATTTGAAATGCTTGAGATGGAATTTCTAGGACCTTTACCAACAACAGAACAAGGCAACAAGTACATTTCGGTTGTTGCGGACTACTTCACCAAGTGGACTGAAGCATTTCCGTTACAAGATCAAACGGCAAAGACAACAGCAGAGACCTTAATAAAATGAGGTCATCACGCGATTATTTGGCATGCCCATAGTTCTGCATAGTGACCAAGGACGCAATTTTGAAAGCGCTCCTGTTCGTGAAGTATGCAAACTCTCGGAAATTCGTAAGTAATGAACTGCAGCATATCATCAACAAGGTGATGGGCTTGTTCATCGAATGAACAAGACTTTGGTAGAGTCTTTGTCCAAGTATGTAGACATCCATCAGGAGGATTGGAACAAGCGGACAGCAACTGTATTGTTTGCATATCGCACTTTAGCACAGAGTTCTACTGGGTACAGTCATTATGAATTATTGTTTGGAAGAACAGCACGGTTGCCAGTGGATACACAACTGCATCAGCAACTCCCTTCGCCCGATACAACAGATGAGTACTTGAGCAAGATGAAAGGAAACCTGAGACAATCTAGAGAGATTTTAGATCAAGAGGTCACTGCAGCTCAAGACAGGCAGCACACGAATTATGGTGGAAGTAAAGTAGCTCTATATGAAGTAGGTGAGTTTGTGTTGCTGCTTAGTCCAGCATTGACGGGAGGTACTGTCTCGAAGTTGTACTGCTCTTACCAAGGACCGTATCAAGTCATGAGGCAAGTAGGCATAACTACGAGATCTAAAAGGTGGGAGAAAGAAAGAGAAAGGGAAAACGTATTCATAGTAACGCACTAGAGGTGTTCTACAGAAGAGCTCGAGAAGAGGAATTACCAGCAGATCAGGAGACCGAGCAACATGAGCAGCAAGGCAGCAATCCAGGAAAATGGGTAAATTAAGAACCAGATGTCATTCATATCTTGGTAGAAGATTAGCAGCAGATACCACAGCACTGTTAGAGGCAGAGGAGGCAGTTGCAGTAGCAGAAGAACCAACAGTACCTGCCAGACTACATAGACAAATGCAATTGCCAAAGTGCTTGCAAGATTATGACTGCAGTTAGTTGCAATTTCTCTGCTATTGTTGAGTTGTGTTGTGTTACTATTGTTTGAGACTTGAAGTAGCAGTAATATAGCCGTTTTCTTGGTTAAAATATTGGAACTTTGGTGGGGACGCTTTTGAAAAGAGAGGAACCTGAATTAACAGGAAGGAATGTAATGTAGTAGATTGTTTAACAGCTAGAGTTGCTAATTAGATTAGTATTGTATTTAGTAGACATTGAAAGAATAGATTGCCTTCTTAGTCAAGTGTCTGGTGTAGACGGTCGTGACGTAGTAGCTCGCGTTCTACACTCGAATTGGATCCTCTCGGCAGGTATCCAGTAGCGTGTGTACGGGTGTGATCGGGTAGGCTTCTCGGGTCTACTTTGCAGCAACGACGACTCCTATCATTGTTGCACATGAGATGTCTTCGTTGATTACAACCGTATTGAAAAGGTATGCATTTATGAAACTGAACACTAATGCTGGTCCTAGGACCAACCACAATATATTGAGAAGGGAAGGTACCATCACAGACCCGTGACAATATTAAATCTGCGTTACACGGGTCTGGGAGACCGAAGCTAATCATCTCTGTCAGTGCTTGCCATTTCGTTTCTACAACTCCGTTTGAGACGTAAGTCATCTCTATCGATAGGATCATTATATGACTTCCTTTTTTAGTAGCTTTGTCTTTGTCAACCTCTACTCTTGCAGACAGCGAAGAAGATGGATGACTCACTGGACATAATGTCGGTCACATGATCTCGAGCTATTTTCTTTCTTCAGACGTAGATCGGAGGCGTTCTTTTTGGCTAATGTTAGAGTCCTCACCGCTGGCTACTATACCTACAGGGCGCTCATTGTTCTGTTCCTACGGCAGAACGTGAAATCTGAGAGACAAATACTCGGACATCGGGGATCATATCAAGATTTCTCTCGGTCGATTTTCTAAAAGACGAATTGAGAGGATAGTAGTGTCTGTTGAAAGTTTTTTAGGCCACTCAATAGGCGGTTAACCCTTTTTTCAATTCAGTTTTTACTGTTGCATGGCAGTGAGAAAGGTGCACGTGATAGCCTACGGGATCCGGATGGACATAATCTCGGTCACGCGAGTTTGGGAAAGACGGGTTTTGTACTTGATTGCATTGTGTGATCTAGTGTTGTTCTAGAGTTAAAATAGACTAAATTGTCACAAATGTGCTCTACTGTCACAAACGTGTCTGCCAAATTTACTTTCTATTTCTATCACTTCAAATATGCATGGTATTGCAAATATGCATGGTATTGCAATGTGATGACTCTGAATTTTACATTTGTTGGCAGTTAACCAGAGAGTAGTCCTATAGATAGCTGTTTCTACATTCTTGACTGGCAGATATAACGATTCTTTATCTTGGAGGGGATGATTGATGATTCTATGAAGCAGAATTGCACACAAACTGCTTTACATTTATCCTTGCGAGGGTTATAGTCTTAGATATATCCTGAGAACTGAAAATGGTAACATGTTGCCAAACAATAAACAGATTTCCTCATGACACAGTTCTGAGTCCCATGAGACAATTATGAAGTTGTGAGAGAGAATGAGTCCAGTTAAGATATCCAACTAACCCTTCTGTGTAACCAAGCAGTATTGTTGATAATAACTGCTTCAGCAAAAATCTTACAATCAACAAGATCGTAGTACGTACACAGTTTGTGCAGCGTTCTGGCATACTGAAAAGGCATCTTGTGATATTCAACTTGTAGCAGAATGGATTCAATGTGTAGCTCCATGGTGATCAATCTATCGCTCACAAATCTGTTAGTTAGCACTAAACCAGTTGTACAAAATAGATTTTACCATAATTATTATTCAAAGACATAGTTTTGACAGAACAGCAATATATATATATATATATATATATATATATATATATATATATATATAGGTACAGCCTCTCACGAATGAGAGAAATATACATACAAACACACACATACACATAGACACTTCAAAAACAAACGCACAGCTAAGTATATAACATAGAACGTAATTGCTTCAGCGAGGTGGCAAAAAAATTAGTATGCACATCTACAAAGGGCAACTTATCTCTATAGACTCTCCACGATAGTCCTCTAACTAGGTCATTTCTAGAGTCTAGTGACCGTTTCAACGATAAAGCTTGTACTGTTCGAATCTTCACTGACGCATTGACCATCCAATTACCTAGGCGCTCATACAGTGAGTCTCTCCATCGAAGACCAAGTCCCCGTCGAATATCTTTCCTAAATATGGCGTCAACTGCCTTAGTAGTTGACGTTTTGTCCAAGTTCCACAGCTGGCTACCAAACGATAAAAAAGGAAATAGTTGAATATCTACTATTTTCTTCCAAGTGCTGTCGCTCAAGCAACTACCTCCCATTCTTGCAACAGCAGAGTTAACAGCGCCAAAGAACTTTCGTTTTCTGGCATCCACTGCCACTTGATCACGACCCAGCATATCCAAACAACACCGAGATGATTGATATTTTCATGACACGACAACGAAATTCCATTCAGTGGAAATTCTGGAATATTACGTGATGACGTAACACGTTTAATGAATCCAATAACAGAGCTCTTCTTGCCATTGACCTTCAAATGGTGAACATTGGCATATTGCAGACAAATATCCATCACTTTTTGTAGACCAGCCGCAGTAGGAGAAATAAGCAAGGAATCATCAGCGTACGCCAGACACCCCAAAAACATGTTGCCAATCTTGGCACCAGCACCGGAATCTCTGCGATCTCCCAATAAATCGTCCAGGTAAACATTGAACAAAAACGGAAATAAAACGTTACCTTGACGAACACCATTACAAACATTAAAGGGTTCTGAAAGACTGTTATCCCACTTTATCTGCATAGATTGCGCAGCGTGTACCAATTTTCAAGTATCTTTACAATATAAACTGGTGTGTAAAGTCGTAATAGTTTACTGAATAATTTATAATGCGAAACTCTGTCGTATGCCTTTGAAAAATCCAATGCGCAAGCATAAGCATACCTATTACCTCTTGATAGGTAATAGTCAATAGTCTGTCTGAAACCATACGAACAATCCGAACAGCTGTGTCCTTTCTTAAAACCAAATTGTTCATTACCTGAATTCCAAAGATCCTGAAGTCTGTAAAGAAGAAGGTGCTCAAAAGGTTTCGATACAACGGAAGATACACGCAATGCCTCTGCAATTGTCAGGATCATGAGTGTTTTCCATCTGGTCCTTGACAATCGGTACGATGTAGGACCTCAAGAACTGACTAGGTACAAAGGAATGTCTCAGAAAAGCCGTGAAAGCCACGCTCATGTATATAGCCAGAATAGGACCACCATATCTCAAGTGTTCAGACATTATATCATCAGGACCTGGTGATTTATTGGCTTTCAGACGCCCAAACGCCTTTTATACTTCAATGGGACGAACGTCCACCGACCACCATGGTATTCGCAAATCATCTAGGTGACTATCTAGCGTTTCCTCAAATACCATGCAATCATCTTTCACACTCTCACACGACTCGTTGTTAACAATAGCACTGAAATTATCCTTCCATACTTTCAGAATGTCTTCTGCAGACGATGCCTCAGCAATCCTCGTCGATGGTTTTGACTTACTATGATGTAAACCACCATGAAATTTACTCCAAAATCTTGAATGGTGTCCTTCTTCAATATCTTTAGACAACTTCTCACAAAATATTTGTCTCTCTCTTAATTTTGTTTAAATTTCGACTTGAATAATCTTCTCAAACTATTCATGGCATCAAACAGCTCACTACAACGTGGTTTACCTACAGATCGCCATAACTTATGACTTGCCCTAGCATTGCCTTTCAACTCTCTAGGTTCAAAGTCCCATCCCAACACCTTTGCGTTACTTTGTCTTCCCATGGCTATACACCTCTTGCTTGCCTTCATCATTGAACCAACCACAGCATCAAAATACGACTGTATAACCTCTTTGTGGCTACATGAACAAGGATCATTACATACGGCTGCGTCTGCAGGAATATCCAAATTCTCCAATCCCATTTCCAAACATTGCCTATATCTGAATACGTCCTCAGAACAAGCCTCTCTCCACAACATTCTTTTCTTTCTGGTCTTTGATCCAACCATCTCCTTCACCGCATCAACCATAATGTCACTACACCAGAAAATCGACCAGTGATCAGAACACATGCTCATACCATCTCTTATCTCAAAGTCGGATGAACTACTATCAAACAAAGACTTAGAAATACAAGCATAGTCGATCCATGACTCCTTGGAAAGTCATCACTATGCCATGTAGACATATTACTGGCCACTTGGGGATCAGACAAACCCACAAGAATAAGATTGGAATTGTTCAGGAAAGACATCGGCAGCTTTGAGAATCTCCCAGATTTACGAAGATCAGCATTAAAGTCACCCAAGACTACCACTGCATCATATACTTCTGCATCCAATATCCCATCCAGACATCCGAGCTCCATGTTGTAATCTTCTAAAGCTTCTGAGTTACCATATTCTGTAAACATGTAAATTGAATAACCACGATTATTCCAGAGCACGAACGTAATCGCACAGCAACCATACGTTCAGAAGCAGTTTTCACAGGAGCAATTAAATGATCGTATCGTTTATGCCACAGCAAGGCAACGCCTCCATACGGTCGACCAGATAAAATATGATTACTCTCCATAGGAGAGGTAGAACAAAACATACTATCATCTTCCAAAGATGAAACTAAGGACAGCTTGGTAGAATGGAGCCAATGTTTCTGCAAAGCCAGAGTATCCTTTAAATAGATTGTGTGTGTGTGTGTGTGTGTGTGTGTGTGTGTGTGTGTGTGTGTGTGTGTGTGTGTGTGTGTGTGTGTGTGTGTATTTAGCAACTGTTTATTCATTGTTAAATATTTCAAATGTATCGGTGAGAATAATATCACACCAAAAATAATAAGGTAAAAATTCAAAAGATCTCAACAAGGGTAATAAATAGTTGACTACTACGTAGTCGGTGTGTGCTTGTTGTGCATGCATACAGTCTCAGGTTTGTGTTAATATTTAGTCCTAGGACACCAAACGGCACAATTCAAACACTGCCTGTGTGACTCGATCTAGTTGCATACCATCAAGTTATCTACATTTTTAAGTTCGTTAGTAGCATTAGTTAAACTTTATTCGACTGCCTTAAAGCGACATGGTAGAACTCAGTAACATGGAAGAGGCTCAGAAACGACTGTGAGCAGGTGCTCAGCTAAGGCACTGACGACAGTAGTGGTACGTCTAAAATTGAACTTTGTTGTCTGAGAGACGAAGATGATCTTCTCGGTCTCTTCTTGCCATTCTAGTATTGTTCATCCAGACTCATAAATAGTAATCACCGCATACTCCAAATATACAGCACTCAAACAGCCATAAGGTTAAGTAAGATAAATATATAACTTTGTAATGGCCAACGTATATGTGCGGATAGAGTTACAAGTGCATTACAACCAGTGAAAGGAATTAGTAATTCTTTGTCCAGGAGTCTATATATATATATATATATATATATATATATATATATATATATATATATAAATCGTTTCCGTGTCCGACTACAGATGAGTATAGGAACGATTCGTGCAAGTGACCAAACAGCGAAGAAAATGCTTCATGAAGTTCCGTCGCCCCGTCCTTTTGTATTGTAGCTAGGAACTGTGTGTACGTGACAACCAAGAAACACCTTCAGGAGTTGAATGCCACCTATAGTCAACTATTCACACGTCCCATACTTGCGTAATTACAGTATGATCAATCCTTTACTACATTGTGCTGCATCTAACACTGTTGATAGTCAATGTTTGCTGATATCAATTTCAATGTCAGTAAATACCATACCACTGTCGTTACAAGGGAACTGAGTGCATAACTAGACTGTACATTTCAATTGTCTTGATCACGATCGCAAAACGACGACTACCTATACCAGGCCTCTAGGCGTAATCTAAACTACTAGGAAGTTTGCGTGTTTACTTCCATGACAGCTAGGGTTTCAACAAATACGTATTGTCTAGCTAGGACTCGGCGTTTCAGTAGATGGTCTGAAAACTTCGTTGGACGTGTTACTCACGAATGCGAGGCGCCTACGGATGCCGGACAACTAAAACCTTTTAATAATCAAAATATTGAAACTTTTGTAGTCAGAGATCCATGCATGTTCGCATGCATCTATAGTAAGAAGCAGCGACAATTATTGAGAAGGATTCATCTTACAGTCACAGCGATTCACCGCAAGTCAGAGCGAGTCACGGTGAACAAGCCTGTGGACTGATAAGCAAGTCGCGGAGCTGCATTCTAATCATCAGTTTCCGCGTGTGATTTGCAAGTACATGTTCCCTCTTAGGGCATACACAAATAACTATCGCCAAACACAAGACTACACTATACACACTACACCATTTCTACGTACAAATTTATCATTGCAGTTAAAATAATAAACAATTACCTAAATGATGTACATGCATATTTTCCTTCTCTTATATTTGTACACATTTAACTTCATTAACCTAGGTACTAGAAGAAAAAAGATGATTACTGGAGAGTGAGAAACTTGCGTGTCAGGACCGTTTGGTGCATTTTAATATCAACTAAAAACATGAACTTGTGCTTCTTTCGTGGAAAAGCCATGAGTGTCAATCTCGAGTCAGACAGATCTGTTGTCTTCTCCGAGTATGCGCTCGACCTCAACGAACCATCAATGAAGAAGGTAAGAGAATGGATAGACAAGACTTTGAATATTGAGAAAATCCTTACGTTTGGGATCGTCGTGGACACTTGTACTCTTCTACAACATCTATGTCTAGCTTACACGAGCAACGGACAGCTAGCGGTTGCTTTACGTTTGAGGAAAGAGAGTTGGAAACAATTTGTTCTGTGTGATATCAATGAGCCTCTCACAGTGACCATTCAGAATGAATCTCAAATATGCTGGTTGACGGAGAGTGGAAGCATTGGAATGGTAACAAGTCTATCTATTCTATCACAAAACGACAAACAGTTTACAATACTCACAACAACCGTTGAAGACATTAAATTGTCTGAAATGTCATCGTTGTGGCTACCAGATGTAACATTTTCTGGTCACTGTCAGCCTCACATAGCAATTATGTGTTTTGAGTCACGTGATAAGGAGCAAAAATTTAAGGCATTCGACTTGTTTGCTAATCTGGGAAAACTCGATTTAGTCAACAACAAATCTATAGAAACTTTGTTTCCAATGGGGTATGAATCCTTGTGCTTGGCACTGCAATTGGTGTCAATACAAGGCAAGCAGATGATGCTGGTGGCAACTGCAGACAATCGGTTGTCGCTATTTTGTAAGCAAGCAATAGTCGGGTCGTGTAGTATTCCAATAATCGTACAATCGATTACAACAGCAGTAGTCAACAAGAATACTATTGCTCTATTGCAATCGATTGATTCCTCTGTATGTATTGTGAATTGTCATCAGTTTGAAGTAGTCGGCAACTACAGTAGGGTGGTCAAGTGGTTAGTCGGGGATTTTACTCGCAAAGGACACCAACTGTTAATCTTGTTTATGTCAAACTCTGTGGAACACGGATTTGTGTTGACAGATTTTGAGTGTAGTTATTCGACTTCATCGTTTACTGACAGCTGTGCGGATGAAACGTCTGAGAATGCCGATCAAGAGGATACTAGTTGCCCAAATGGGCTGATTCAAGCACTCGAAGCTTTGCAAAATAGATTGGTAACAGCCAAAGTACAGCTTGTTGACAAGAAGATGCTTTTATGCAACAAGAAACGTCTTTTGCAAGGGGCTGCAATGCAACTCCCCAGACTCGCCACTGATTGTGAAAATGATTCGACATTGAAATGGTTTACTGACTCATCGTTAGTTAAACTGATTGGTGAAGATGACAAACGATCTAGTAAGAAAGATGACTACCACAGCAATGCAAGCAAAGAGTTACCTTTGATAGTTGTCGGTGAGTTTCAGCGAAATGTGTATAACAAGTGGGTGTTAGCAATAGACGTGGAAAACATATCCAAGTATGATATCGATAACCTTGCTTTTGATCTCGTTTCTCTTGTTGGTAGTGATGGTACATCATCACACTTTCGATCCAAATCTTACATGAATTTGAAATCATCAGCGGAAGACGAAAGTGCTGACCAATTGGAGTCTGTGCCTGAGTCGTCACCAAAACGAAAACGACTTGACGTTGACGTTGTCAAGTTTGACACCAAGAATAGTGCTTCAAGCATAGTTTTGTGTTCTGGTCATCAAGCTACATTACTGACTGTAACAGACTGCCCAACATTTAAGAGCACGTCAAAAATGATTGCAACTGTGTGTGTAAGCTTTAGGATTATGGACTCTTCCAAAGCATCAGTTTGTAGCTCACAACAAAGACAGTCAGAAATTTTGATGTTACACCATCAGTTTGGGTTGTCTTTACATCAGCTTGTCGATGATGCCTTTACTGTCAAGACAACTGCTGATCTTATAGAGTGTTGTAGTTGCAAACATGCTGAGCAAGATCGTTTGTCTTTTCATGCAGTAGCACTGACTTGCTCGCTGACTGTTCAAGTGGCCGCCAGTTGTGTAGTCCATCAAGTAGTGCAGTCTGTCTGTAGAGAATTTGGAATGAATGTTGGTGACAGTCACACAGTAAGTACAAGTAATATGTTCAAACTTGCCAATTTGTCTGAGCGGCAATATGATATACTGATCACAATTGGGACGGTTGATGACAAGTCACATTCCTTTCGAATTCATGTCTTATATCATTCTGCGACAGACCTTTCTTGCTTCCTGTGCTATTTGTGTCGTAGTCTGCCTCCTGATGCTGTTGTTTATTGTTCAACCCATGAGAGGTGTCATCCAGGGAACTTGATAACGATAGAGGAGGAAACACAAAGATTAACTGACTTTCTACAACATGTGATAATTGACTCGAGAGGTAGTGATAACGTGTCTCTTCGATGTTATTTGGGTGGCTACAAAGTTTAGTGGTGTAAGAAAATTATCCAACTTTTTAGTTGTATGTGCAATACAAGTACACGTTATATTGATTGCCTGCTAGTGGTATAGTGTCAGTACTGCTAGACGTATGTATCGTATAGGTATGTTTACGTGTAGAATGGCAGGGAGATGACATGCTCAGACAGTTGTCAGTACATTTGGTGGCTATTTCATATTCAACTCTAATTATGATTTTATGTAACACAGTCGTTTGCATGCTTTGCAACTATAGGTATAACTTAATTAATCTAAAAGCAAATTATATAAATTTGAATTAATATTTACTGTCAACGTTTTTATACAAAATTATTGTTATTATTATGTGCAAACATATGTCTTTGCTGTTGTCCTGTTTGCTCTGTGCCAGTGTGGAAAATAACGGTAGGACATACCACAATGCCCCACCAAATGTGTTGTTTGTCCGACTGAATACTGCACCAGTGTTGGGATGTGTTTGGGCAAAACATCCATTAGCATGCATATATGATAGTGTAAACCTTGCCGCTTAGCACGTGATGGTCTTGTCAATGGTGTAACTGTTAATTTCATGAACTTAGGTGCCTCCTAGCATGCTTTATCCAGAGAAAACCTCAGCTGCCTTTAACGCCATTTCTCCCTTGGAAGTTGGTTATCAAAAATTACATGCAAAATTGCTGGAGTAGGGGAGGCACTTAATTAGACATGTAACACCATACAAGACTGTCCTACCAAGGCTCAGTCTGACCAAGCCAAAATAATTCCTTATTTTTCACACTGTGTGCCGCACATACGTTGGTGGTATACTCTGTACATTACACATAAATGTTGGGTCATAGGGTCCTATAGCATTACTGTGTTTGGTAACAAACTTTTCCACTAAGTCAAGTGTGTTGCAATCTTTTGTTCTATGAGATGCATGCAGAGTATGCTGTAAGATCAACCGGTTTATATAACAGGTTGTATCTATGAATATCCTACATCAAGCTTCTTCATATATTCTATCATCAACAGCTGTGCTTCATATCCATAATACAGGTATTTGAATAACCGTATCACAATAATCTAAACTGCTACACAACTAACAAATCTGCATCAGAAATCCACAAAAATTGCTAATATTCTATGCAATACAAGACCCGTTCAATTGACATTGCCCTGTTTACCATAGCCGAATTCTGCAGTTGCTTTCCGTTTCATAACAAAAAACATCACTGCACATCCACTGACTACACCAGCCATAAGCATGGCAATAGCAAGACCTGCCATCGACCCAGCAGAATATCCAGACGATGACCCCTTTCCACTCATGTGAGGTGAAGATGGTGATGATGAAGTGACATTTACATCTTTTGTTGGCATGACTGCAGTAGCAGCTTTAGTTAGAGAAGCAGGGGTAGGACATTGAGATGGTGACGAATGTTGTGGAGATTGAAAGGTGGTAGTGAGACTTCCCCTTACACTTGAGTACGATGATGACTTATTCACTGAAACTTTAAGTTGACCACTCATAATAGTTTGATTCAGATTGTCTAAAGCATCATCCAGTGTTGCTCCCATTGATATATAAGGCGTGATACTTGTATTTCTCAGAAGTCCCAAAAGCAGTGCATGAACAACAAAACGATCACCAGTTGTTGGTATCACCTAGATCATGGAAACATAGAAATATGTACTAGTGATAAATTAATATTAACACAATATATTTCAAAACCAGTAAATAACTAAAATATACAATAACATAAAAGACTGTACCATGTAAAACAAAACATTAAGCAAACATATTCAAAAGCTGGTGTCATAAATTGTAGATGTAAGGTGCAAGTTGTGACACTATGTAGCCAGCCATGGAAACACAGACAGACAAACTAGAGATCTATTCATCCTTACTGTAACTCTTGAAACACGTGTGACATCAACTTTAGCTGCTGCGGCCACTGAATCTGTGCAAGCACGAATCAATGAATTTCTACTTTGCTGACGAAAATCATCCAACTCTCCGATCAACTGGAACCAGACGTTGACGCTCAAATTAAAACACTGTCCGATGTCTGCATTATGCACAAGATGAGGAGTCGGTTCAAAATCATATATATTATAGATTTGATGAAAGGCGCCTGGTGGTGGAGGATCAAGCAACCTTCCCACCAATTCCTTACTATATACCTCATACTTGACAGGAATTTGATGAACGGGAACGTTTGAATGATTGTAATAAGTCACCGACTTTCTGGAATATGACAATTCAACAATAGTTGTATTGCCAGAACGTGGATAATCGACTCTCTGCTCCTGGAAGACGTCGCATGAAATGTCATTGACAGTTCGAACACCCACATACGACACATTGAACTCTTTAGCAAGTCCAAATAAATCTCTCACTGGTCGCAGTTGTAGATGCTGTCCATCAGGAGAAAGTTGGAAAATATTACGCCCAGCTGGCATCTGGAGTAGTGAAGTAGTGATTGGATATGTGTAACAGTAAGAACTGGTCAGGTAAAAACCAACACCAATATGTAAGTCTTGCAGTGAAGTGATCTGAGGACTTTGAAACAAAAATTGCTGCCTTTTAATATCGTAAAACTCCTGATAGAGAAATTCCAGTAAATAGAAATAAATAGAAATTATCAAATTGAGTGTGAACAGCTTACATCGATAGTTATGATTGAGTTGTTAACAGCATCAATAATTTGTACTTTTGTGGAAAACTGATTTGGTATTGGAGGGAGATTTTTGGCTAACTGAGTGCCATCACAATATATTCCTCGAGGTAGCTGGAATAGTAGATTATCAGCTGGTCCTGGCTGGAAGAAGACAAACTCGTAGGAATGCTTGAAGTGGTGAAATCCGCTCACATTGGCTGTCGGATTATTTGGATCAGTACGGTTGGGAGCGACACCCTCAACAATGAGACGGAGGGGCGTTCCATCAGCTGTGGTCTGCCAATCAGCTGCTGCAAAGTACCAATCTAGAGTCACATTGAAATTACGTCTTGTTACGATGCACGATCTCCATCGATCCGCTTGTATGCCACGCACTTCCTCTCGCCCCAAATACGTTTCATTGTATTGCTTTCCGAATCTCAAAAGATCCGCGACACCCCGGATGTGGGCTTGGCCGGCAGGATCGAAAGTAATAGGAAGCCCTCGAAAGCTGACGTTGGGCGTGAGGTGATACGCTGTGCATTGCGTGCCATTGATGCTGAACCATTGATTGTCGGCGAAGGTGTAGATGCGGGTTTGAGGTGTTGAGAACGTTCCACCTGAGAAATCCAGTCTTCCGCGGTTGTTCGGTTCGTCGTAATATTCGACTGTGTCTATTGTGTAGCCTCTGTTTTCAATGTTCGCTTCGATTCTCGTTGTGAACTGTGAAGCGAGGTTTGGCAGTGGAGGAGCGTCTGGAGAGGGAGTCGAGACGTCGACCGTGCACGTGTGGACTTGACTGCGGCTTGTTGCAATAAAGAAGAGGAACAAGAGAAGCATCGTCTGCACTGAACTCTTGGCTTGCGTCATGGCTGTCACGTGTGGCGTTGCACGAGTTTCAGCACCAAACCTCGGAGTTCCAGACCAGCTACGGGAATTTTTGACTTAGGCCGCGCTCTCGGTCTTCCGGTTATCGGGTTTCTTGCTAGGTGTACATCTGACGTAGCCTCTTGCACAGCCCCTCTTAACGCGCGCGCGAGGAGCGGAAAAGTCACTTCCTGTGTGAGATTTTGTGAGGATCTAAGCGGGCGTGCTCTAGTATCTACCTCAACAGCTATCAAGCTGTCCTCGCTGTCAACTGTAACTCAAAGTAAAACCCTGGAAACAACATTGTCTCGCGTAGCCAGACCCTTTCCCGTCGCGTCATACTGTACTTCTGGGCAAGACATGACAGCGTTTGCTGATATTAGGGGGAGTGAAGCTTCTAAAGCATGCGCAATCTCGAGGGTAACACGTAACGCACCTTTCGCCAATCTCGCTCTGTACCACAAATTAAAGTCGACTTCCGGGTCTGCTGTATCATCTTGCCGTTGACTACAGAGCTGCCAACTCTCCCGCAATTGGGACCCTTCTCCCGCTTACCCGCATTTGGCATCAGATCTCCCGCATTCTGACCATTGGTGGGTGTAACCAAAATGATAGGCGTGTCTGTTCTGTGTAACTGTACCCTGCAGTTTTTGTACATGCATGTGTACACACACTTGATATCTCAATATCAATTTCTATGTGCCAGCCCCCTCTTCATCCGACTCTTTCCTAACATACTTGGTCAAAGTACCGACCTAGAATTCGAAGGAGGAGTCGGTCAGCAGTGGAAAAGGGGGAAGGGGCTGGCTACCCGATTACCATACGTATTGCTGGAAAAGCGATCGAAGAAGGCCACAAGAAAATAGAATCCAGAACATCCCAACTAGCCACGAGAATGTGCATGTACTTTGTTCTTAGATTTTTATAACAGGCAGTAGTACCTACAGTACAAGTTCTGTGTTTAATTAATTAATTAACTATTATGTTTAGTAATTGGTGTTGATACTGTGTGTCGCTAATTAGGCACATTAATCAATCGGTTATACATTTGTTGCACTATCTACTATCTAAAGCTCAAATTGTCTGTCTGTCTGTCTGTGTGTGTGTGTGTTCGCGTTTGGAGGCCACGTCTTTTGTCCGTTCGCAACCGAAATCGGTACGCACAGAGAAAGGTTTGTGTAAAAAAATTTAAAAAATTACGCACCGGGTCCCCTTTTCAGGGGTCGACCCCCGCGTAAAATTTCTTGATAACGCAAACGCTACACATTCCAGTTCATTCGAATACACGCCCACACAAGTCCTGTGTAGACTGTATGCATCGCCGTCCTTCGCAAAGCTTCGAGCAATCGAATATCTCTTGCCGACGAAACTTACTCTTCTAGCGCTTTCGTTTCTTTCCAAATTCCGATCGCATTTGCACCGAATCCAACCTACACGTTCTCTGCAGTAAACGCTACACGGGGAGTGTGTCGATTTCTATCGAAACAAGCGCGAAGAGCAAGATTCGAATTCAGTCAGCACATCCGGGACCTCGCAACAAAAATTGCACGTGACGTGTCCACAGACCTATCTTTACACTACAGTATCTTGCCCGTACGAAGGACGGGCCATGGATCCTAGTAACTAAATAAAATAATGGCTTCTACTCCAATCGGGCATGCAAATACTTAAATTTTGATGATTAGATATTATTTATATATATTTAACACTTATTACGATATAAATTTATTGATATTAATGCTAATGTAGGCGTGTCCAAAAATTTTAAACTCTCACATATTTATCCTGCAAACTCACGCATTTTGACACTGCTAGGTTGGCAGGTCTGTGACTAGGCTTTGTAAGTCAGTTTACTACTTACCATTCGTGCATCTTGTGAGAGACTTTGCCTGCGTAGAGACGCGTAGGAAGCCATTTCTTGAGTACGGCTTCTCGAGAGCTGGATTTACAATATGCAAACGCTTGAGCGTCGCGTCGCGTGCGTCGCGTCGCGTCACGTCGCGTAGTACAAATTCAAATTGTAAATGGTCTACGCGACGCGACGTTCGACGGACGCGACGCGACGCGTCCAAATAGAACCAAGTTCTATTTGAGCGTCGAATCGGAAGCTGTACACGTCGCGTCGGAAGTAGCACCTTGATTTCGACCAATCACAGCCAACTATAAATGCACGTGTGGCTTCCGTGGGCAATGATTATTGATTTGGGCGCTGTACTCGACGTTGAGCGGTCTATAGATTGTGTAGGGAGCTGTCCTTGCTTGTGGACGATCAACTGCAAGACGTACAAAGACCTGCGTGCATGGGAGAACGCCTCGAAATTGATTTTGAGCAAGCTGGGGGTTCCGGCAGAGTTCTGTTAGTAGAAAATCGAAGCGCGAGTGGTCAGTTCAATAATTCAGGCAGCGACGTCTACGGCGCGCTGAAATCGTATTGTGAATGGTACGACGCGTGTGACGCGTACGTGCCACTCCCACGCAAGACAACGTGACTGGACGCACGCGACGCGACGCTCAAGCGTTCCCATATTGTAAATCCAGCTTAAGAGACTGCTGTTCAAGCTGAAGTCGCCTGATTCAGAGTGGAAGCACAGACTACTCATTGCCTAGCGATGGATTAGTTTTGGCGAGTGACATCATGCCACCTGGGAACCCATTTGGGGTAACTAGACATGTAGGACGTTCCGCGTTTCTAGGCAGTCTAGTTTGCTTCTGTATATATGTAATTGGCCAAGTCAAAGTTCTTACTGTGATAACTTGCACTCGATATGTACTGACGCGGATCAGAGTACAGTCGTACACTACAGTCTGTTTATTACAATTATATTAGCACTGCCAGTCTACAAATCTCAGCAACAGCTAGGTCTAAAGTAACACAACACACACACACACACACACACACACACACACACACACACACACACACACACACACACACACACACACACACACACACACACACACACACACACACACACACACAAACACACTAGCTATTCCATAGCTGTAATGTCTCAATCAGAAAGCAGAGGCTGTTCTACCTCATCCGCAGGCGCAGTTGAACAAGACATGTGTCTAACTAGTCTAGTGAGCCTAGACGATGGTTTATGTCGGATAATTGAACAGCAAGCAAATGAAATAGTGAAACTTCAAAACAAGATTAGAGTTCTCAAGCAAGAGCTTGCATTTGCAAAGTCTGAGTTGCAAGGAAAGGAAAGTCATTCTCACGATCAACACACTGCCACATGAAAATCAAGCTCTACAGGTTTCGTGTCGAGAAGTATGCTTGATACAGTGTGAAGTTGGATTGAACCAGCAGCCAAGACTATTAGTCTGTATAGCAAACAAAGAATCAGGTCAAGGTACATCAAGTGATGTAAATCTACGCTCGTGAGCTCACCGCCTTTCATGAATTAAGGGTTGGTTAGGCCAGACGAATTTGCTGACTCTAGTTCGAAAAGATACACAGTTTTACAGTTCCACAGTTCAAGAACGCTAGATGGGGAAAACAAGTAGTCCTATTCAGCCACACACTGCGTCACGTTCGGTTACCCCGAATGGGTTCCCCTACCGCAAAATCTTCACCTAACAAAACTTCCATTGCTAGGCAATGAGTAGTCTGTCTTTCCATTCCACGTGTATCTCTTCAAAGAGTGAATCAGGCGACTTCAGCTTGAACAGCAGTCTCTCACCCTCAGCTCGAGGAGCCTAATCAATAAATGGCTTCCTACGCGTCTCTACGCAGGCAAAGTCTCTCACAAGATGCACGAAATAGTAAGTAGTGAACTTACTTACAAAGTCTAGTCAACGGCAAGATGATCTACGGTTCAGAAGCAGACACGTACGGAAACGTTTACTTTCTGTACACCGAGATCAACAAAAGGTGCGTGTTACCCTCGAGATTGCGCATGCTGTGGAAGCTTCTCCCCCCCCTAATACTATTGTACGTACAGACACAAGAGACAAACATTGCAAAATCCGTATCACGAGTGAACTGTAACGTTTCTCTGGACTGACTGATCTGTACTATTATGAAAAAATGACTGACTATACTATCATGTAACAAGTTGTAACTTCAATGGCATGATTATAACTCATTGATTGCAGCATACATTCGGACATGTGCATTTCACAATTCCATGCAGGAATATCCAGTTCACATTTGTGAGAAAAATGAATTTGAGTAAACACTACACCCTTGACTACTACATCACATCACTGCTACCATATATTGCAAACTAAACAAACAACACAACTTTACATTGCACCAGAGTCCTGTGCATGACCCTTACTGCTCACTTCAGACAGGGTTATCATGCTTGTTGTAAGACGTAGGAGAAAACGCTCCTCTACGTTTTGCCACAATATAGACGACACAACAACCAATCAGGATACCAACGAACAGTGCAGCAAGCACCGCTCCAATAAAAACTCCCACTCTAGCATCTGATGACGATGAAGATGACCCTACCGGGCTCGTAGTAGAGAAAGAGCTTTCCACTCCCTTGAACGTTGCGTTACCCACAACAACAACAAATTTGCCAGACTCAATAATAGCTTGCAACTTGGCAACACCGTCATCCAGATTCTTTCCCATAAACAGGTTTGCTTGAATGCTGTTGTTATTTAAAGACCCCACTAGGGTCACTTGTGTAAGAACCTTGATGTCCAATTTTGTGAACTAAAGACAAAAAATGCTTGTAAATTAAATTGCAGACAGCATCACATTACAACATTCATCATCAGCAACTTCTACATACTATACAGTAAGTATGTATGTATGTATGTATGTATGTATGTATACATGTATGTATGTATGTATGTACGTATGTACCTATGACACTGTCAACAAAGACATTCTATGGAGATTACTTCATAAGACACTCCCAACTCAAGCAAATCTCTACAGGTGGGCACTTGATATTTCGTCAACTTGTCCAGCTTGTCATGCACAGGAAGACACAATGGAACATGTTTTGGCCGGTACATCATATGGAAAACCATTTTATGCAGCGTTTTGGCTTTGCCGCAAACCAGCGGCATTGTGACATTTGTGAATCAGAACATCCATATCCTCAATCTACTGCTCCACAAGGGAAAACTTCAGAAACATTTTGTAACTCTCATAACAACATTCTGGACACAAAGGAGAAAACTGCCACCGAGAGCCATTATGGCCTGCTTTAAGTGGAAACTTAAACAAAACATTAGGCTGGAATGGACTTGTGGACAAAGGGTACTGCAGGATTTTCAAGATTTTTGGACCTCCCTGGCACGGGTTGTGGCGAGCACGCTGGAAATTAGTAGTATACTACTCTTTAGGTCTTGGCAATAGTATTGTGTGAATTTTTGTATCATTTTTACATTTTATTAGGAGTTGTAGCAACTCCAAAATAAAACAGAAAAAATGTATGTCTGAAGTCTTCACTGCAGTGGTAGAGATGCCATCATGTATGTACATACATGTATGTATGTATGTTACTGTATCACAGCCATTAAAATCAATGTAACCAAAATAACGAGGTGACTGGTGTTATTTAAGATATCAAAACTATATGTATTCAACGTAAGTGTCCAAACTGAAACTCTAATGGGTTTTCAAGTACTGTCAATTAGAATCTGGCATTACATTATGTAGCGGCTGCAGGGACGGCTTCCTAGAGCAGCTACAATAGTAGTATAGTAGGCCTATAAACATGTGATGTATTCACTAGCTACAAACGAAAGCTACAGGTACAGTACTGTGTTGTGCACTTTGGCATGGTATACATGCAGTCTTACACCGGCTTTACACTAGACAATAGACGATTTGACTCGAGACATATTGGCTGGCCCGTGCTAATTTGGCCATGATTGGTGGCTGGGCGTTGTGGTGCATCTGGAATGCTTGGCACAAGTGCATGAAGACGACGATACTGTCAATCAAAACCTCCACATCAGTTCAGTTTTCACAACAAGAATTTCACATCCTCATACTACAGCTTGCCATTTTGATAATAATCCGGGAATAAGTAGCAGGCAATACGCTTGTGTATATTGTTGCCTCTTAACACGAAAATATGTAATACGTGGTTAGCTTTATCTCAAGCCTGACAGTAAGGTTTAGCTCGAGCTACTCTAGCATGGGCTAATTGCACTTAGCTTGAGCCAACACCGTTTCCACGGGGCCAAATCATAGCACAGGGTCATGCAGGCTCAAGCCAATGGCTCAAGTCAAATCATCTAGTGTAAAGCCAGTATTACTATACACGTAAAGCAGCCTTGTCATACACAACGGTAAGAAGTAGGTCTAAGAGTCTTTCCGTCTCCTTTATTTTGAATTTGGAAGTTCAACGTAAAAGAAGAATTGATGACTTCTCTGCTGTTTCTCCATTACAACAAAGATATACTGTCTGATCATCTCATTCACATAGAGAAGTTATGCTGGCTGTCTATCCATAAGTTTATCAAATGGGTTTGTGTCTCTACACAGCAGGGAATGTCAAAATTTTGACTAATTGATGATAATGCTACTGATTGCATGGTTAGATTACCATCATGACTTGCAGCTTCTAATATAAGTTCAAGAACCATCAGCATGTAAAGTAGATAAACCAACAGACATGAAACATGCACTAGCTTTTATTGGATATTCAACATGAGCAAACTCACCGTCATTCGTGTTACACGCGACACGTCCACCAAAGCACTGCTAGCCACCATCTGCACACAAGCCCTTGTAAAAGTCTCGATGCCATACCGCACGAGTGTCTCATAGTCATTATTCAGTTGGAACCAAACAGTAGCACTCGATGAGTAACAGGCAGTCACATCAATGTGAGGTACATCTTCTAGTACGGAAGAAAACTTGTAAACGTTGATGACGCTGTGGAATTCATGAGGCAAAGGAGGTGACTGCAATCTGCCAATCAGGCTCTCACTGTACAATTCATACTTTATCGGAACCTGATGTTCTGGCCGACTAGAAGCAATGTAATTGAGTGACTTTCTAGCAAATGACATTTCAGTGATAGTTGCATTTCCAGGACGTGGAAAGTCGTTTCGTCTCTCCGCAAATACATCACATGGAATACCGTTAACTGTTCGAATTCCAATGTATGAAACATTGTATTGACCAGAGAAACCAAATAGTTCTTTCACTGACTTCAATTCCAAATGTTTATGATCAGCAGCTATTTTAGCAAAAGGCACTCTGTGTTCCTTCAAGTAAGATGGTGTCAGAGCAATTGCCTTGCATGCCCCTCTGAACAAACTGAAACCAATGCCGATACGAAAGTCTCTAATTGATCGATAAGAAGGAGAATTGAACATGAAACGCTCGTTTGGGCCATCATAGACTTCCTATAGATGTATAACCATCGTTAAGTGAGAAAACCAAAACTGTCCACAATAACTTTATGGCAACTACAACCCATTTAATACATTTCACAAATACCACACAGTTCATGAGTTATATGCCTATCGCTGACATATTTACAATTAATATCAACAACATCTACATTACAGTACCCCATTCAGTATCTTCCCTTCTCTTACGCAAAAATTAGAAATTCGTTGCACAAACTAATCATATAGACTGTTTAGTGAAAGCACAAACAAAGAGTCAATAGTAATCAGCTGCAGATCACTTGCTGATTTATTAGCTAAGCAAACACATGCCCATCTGTATCAAATTAGCTCCAACAAGTCTGGCAAGGACTATTATGCAAAAACAAAAACAACACAATGTATTAATTAAAATGTACTAAATTCAAATGCATAAAAAAATAATTCATTGTTTTTGGCAGGACAGTGAGAGCTTGCAATTAAGGTAGACAACACATACATCATGTACAGTATGTACCTAGTTGTCCCTTGACACACCAGTCCAAACAAGTTTACCTTTACAAATATGCCTACCATAACAACATCAAGACAACTGATTATAGTATTGCTTTAGCTATTCTGCCCTATCAAAGTCTAGTCTACTGCTAATCCAGAAATGTGTTGTACTGTGTCAGAAGCTACACAAGATATGACACCTAACAGTTTCAAAGGCTCTATATCAAGGGGTGTTATGACATTCTTTAGTTGACAAGTCAAAGGTGACCAAAACACCATGAAGATTCTAGACAGTGTCAAAACCGATGCACTCACACTACAAACATTTATTGTTTTACTAGTTGTACGGTATCCGTAGGCGCCTCCCATTCGTGAGTAACACTTCCAACGAACTTTTCAGACCATCTGCTGAAACGCCGAGTCCTAGCTAGACAATACGTATTTGTTGAAACCCTAGCTGTCATGGAAGTAAACATGCAAACTTCCTAGTAGTTTAGATTACGTATATAGGCCTGGTATAGGTAGTCGTCGTTTTGCGATCGTGATCAAGACAATTGAAATGTACAGTCTAGGTTTGCACTCGGTTCCATTGTAACAACAGTGGTATGGTATTACTGACATAGCAATTGATATCAGCAAACATTGACTATCAACAGATGCAGCACAATGTAGTAAAGGATTGATCATACTGACGTGTGAATACCGTATTCGCCCGTAATAACGCCCATACCGAAATAACGCCCATGCCCGTATATACGCCCATGTGCGACAGGTCAGAACTTTCAGCCCGAAAAAACGCCCATCCCAACTATACGCCCATGCCCAAGTATAAGCCCAGAATACGCATGAGCAGACAAAACAAAATGGGGTCCGCAGAACATTCATCTCCGTCTGTGTGCGTTTGATGAGCTGGTGTCAATGTTGAGTGAAAGTTCTTGCCGCTAGACTCATGTCTTCATTGCAATTGCCCTGATGCTCTTGACGGGCTTCAGTCCGACGACCACGTGTGTATAGTGTTTAGTTTCTGCGTGTATGCTGATGCTTTATGGATACCAGTACCTTAGATCTTGCAAATGGATAATTGCAAGCATTTATGGTATTTTGTCTTCAAGTATTTAGATGATGACTGGCCAGCCGACAACATTTAGTGACCATGTATACGCCTAGGACCAAAATGACGCCCATGCCCTAGTATACGCCCAGAAAAAAGTGTTTATTTTCTATATGCCCATGGCGTTATTACGGGCGAATACAGTAGTTGACTGTAGGTGGCATTCAACTCCTGAAGGTGTTTCTTGGTTGTCAAGTACACACAGTCCCTAGCTACAATACAAAAGGATGGGGCAACGGAAGTTCATGAAGTGTTTTCGCCGCCGTTCGGTCAATTGAACAAATCGTTCTTAGGCTCATCTGTAGTCAGACACGAAAACAATTTTTTAAGGTGGGCCCTATCATGAAACGTGGTTGTGGGGAGGAGAAATTTGAGATTTGTACACACACACGCACGCACGCACGCACGCACGCACGCACGCACGCACGCACGCACGCACGCACGCACGCACGCACGCACGCACGCACGCACGCACGCACGCACGCACGCACGCACGCACGCACGCACGCACGCACGCACGCACGCACGCACGCACGCACGCACGCACGCACGCACGCACGCACGCACGCACACACACACACACACACACACACACACACACACACACACACACACACACACACACACACACACACACACACACACACACACACACACACACACACACACACACACACACACACACACACACACACACACACACACACACACACACACACACACACACACACACACACACACACACACACACACACACACACACACACACACACACACACACACACACACACACACACACACACACACACACACACACACACACACACACACACACACACACACACACACACACACACACACACACACACACACACACACACACACACACACACACACACACACACACACACACACACACACACACACACACACACACACACACACACACACACACACACACACACACACACACACACACACACACACACACACACACACACACACACACACACACACACACACACACACACACACACACACACACACACACACACACACACACACACACACACACACACACACACACACACACACACACACACACACACACACACACACACACACACACACACACACACACACACACACACACACACACACACACACACACACACACACACACACACACACACACACACACACACACACACACACACACACACACACACACACACACACACACACACACACACACACACACACACACACACACACACACACACACACACACACACACACACACACACACACACACACACACACACACACACACACACACACACACACACACACACACACACACACACACACACACACACACACACACACACACACACACACACACACACACACACACACACACACACACACACACACACACACACACACACACACACACACACACACACACACACACACACACACACACACACACACACACACACACACACACACACACACACCAAAAGCTCAATGGAGACCCATATAGGACCACGCCCATTTCTGTTGTGCAACCCGGATTAGAAGCCTCGCTACACTCGGCAACAAAAATACACGCATACAACTATATTTTTACTTAATTACACTGAACTCTTGTTGTGCTAATCGAGTAGACTCTGCAAGCCTCTTCCACACCTGTTCCCGTATGTCACTCTGAGTTGGGGACACACCAGTACCAGACTGCCCTCTTCTGGTGCAATTTAAGTCGCAACAGGAGCATATAGAGATCTTTTTATGCTCCTGGTCTCAAACGTCACTGTACCAGCAGGTGAATACTACTGCTATTGATAGTAATCAAAGGTGTTGAAGGTGGTATGAAAAGGCAGCACCGTACCAGTCTCTAGCTGCTGCGGATTGACATAGGGGGAATGGCAGAAGCGGAGGAGGCGGAGTCTGACATGCAAAATCATGACATTCATCTTACCTCAAATAGAGAAATCGTCTTATTAAGAGCATTGAACACTTGGACATGAGTCGAGAATTGATCAGGAAGTGTTGGTACATCTTTAGTCACATTTGCACCATCACAGAACATGCCAGAAGGTATCTGAAATGCACTGCTGTCAATCGGACCAGCCTTGAAAGTCAGATATTCGTAAGTATGTTTGAAGTAATGTGAACCCCTTTCACTGAAATTGCCTCTCCGCCTACCAAAGTTAGGATCAACTCCTTCGATGACAAGCCGTAGGGGTGTTCCCTCGCTCAGTCTGGACGGTCTACGTCGACCACTAGCATTGTAAGCGGCGCTGAAGTACCAATCCATACTCATGTTGCCTCCTGCCCTGGTAGTTAAGCACGTCCTCCATCGATTCGCCCGAATGCCTCTGAGGTCTTCCTCCCCTAAATAAATTTCATTGAACTGTCGTCCGAAGTGCAAAATGTCGGCTACTCCACGGATGTGCATGTGCCCTGGAGAATCGAACGAAAACGGGAAAACACTAAATGCCGTGCGTTTACTGAGATAATGGACTTTGCACCGCGTTGAGTCAAAAGACAAGTACTGTCCGTCGTCGTACGTGTAGATGGTGGAATGTTGCGAGTTGGATCCACGTCGGCCACCTAGGATATCCATTCTGCCACGGTTGTTCGGATAATCGTAGTATTCGACTGCTTCCACAAAGTAGTCCCTGTTTTCGATGTTTGCGACGACGCGTGCTACAAACTGAGATGGCAGACTAGGAAGAGGCGGTTCGTCGAGTGCAGGTGACGACGTTGGAACAACACAAGTGAAGTTCGACTTGCCACGTTGAGCCACTGCTGCTGCCGCGCAGAGAAGGAGAGACAGAAGACCGTGCATACCG